>NW_020837981.1:14344123-14345636 GCF_003676395.1 Aethalodelphis obliquidens | reverse complement strand
ACTTTCACCAATGGACAGATCATCCAAAATGAAAATAAATAAGGAAACAAGCTTTTAATGATACATTAAACAAGATGGACTTAACTGATATTTATAGGACATTCCATCCAAAAACAACAGAATACACTTTCTTCTCAAGTGTTCACAGAAGATTCTCCAGGATAGATCATACCTTGGGTTACAAATCAAGCCTTTAAATTTAAGAAAATTGAAAATGTATCAAGTACCTTTTCTGACCACAATGCTATGAAACTAGATATCAGTTACAGGAAAAAAACTGTAAAAAATACAAACACATGGAGGCTAAACAATATGCTACTAAATAACCAAGAAATCACTGAAGAAATCAAAGAGGAAATTAAAAAACACCTAGAAACAAATGACAATGAAAACACGATTACCCAAAACCTATGCAATGCAGCAAAAGCAGTTCTAAGAGAGAAGTTTATAGCAATACAATCCTACCTCAAGAAACAAGAAAAATCTCAAATAAACAATCTAACCTTACACCTAAAGCAATTAGAGAATGAAGAACAAAAAAACCCCCAAAGTTAGCAGAAGGAAAGAAATCATAAAGATCAGATCAGAAATAAATGAAAAAGAAATGAAGGAAACGATAGCAAAGATCAATAAAACTAAAAGCTGGTTCTTTGAGAAGATAAACAAAATTGATAAACCATTAGCCAGACTCATCAAGAAAAAAAGGGAGAAGACTCAAATCAACAGAATTAGAAATGAAAAAGGAGAAGTAACAACTGACACTGCAGAAATACAAAGGATCATGAGAGATTACGACAAGCAACTCTATGCCAATAAAATGGACAACCTGGAAGAAATGGGCAAATTCTTAGAAAAGTACAACCTTCCAAGACTGAACTAGGAAGAAACGGAAAACATGAACAGACCAATCACAAGCACTGAAATTGAAACTGTGATTAAAAATCTTCCAACAAACAAAAGTCCAGGACCAGATGGCTTCACAGGCGAATTCTATCAAACATTTAGAGAAGAGCTAACACCTATACTTCTCAAACTCTTCCAAAATATAGCAGAGGGTTGAATACTCCCAAACTCATTCTATGAGGCCACCATCACTCTGATACCAAAACCAGACAAAGATGTTACAAAAAAAGAAAACTACAGGCCAGTACCACTGATGAACATAGATACAAAAATCCTCAACAAAATACTAGCAAAATGAATCCAGCAGCACATTAAAAGGATCATACACCATGATCAAGTGGCGTTTATCCCAGGAATGCAAGGATTCTTCAATATACACAAATCAGTCAATGTGATACACCATATTAACAAATTGAAGGATAAAAACCATATGATCATCTCAATAGATGCAGAAAAACCTTTTGACAAAATTCAACACCCATTTATGATAAAAGCCCTCCAGAAAGTAGGCATAGAGGGAACTTATCTCAACATAATAAAGGCCATATATGACAAACCCACAGCCAACATCATTCTCAATGGTGAAAAACTGAACCATTTCCACTAAGAT
>NW_020837981.1:14089713-14344023 GCF_003676395.1 Aethalodelphis obliquidens | reverse complement strand
TAGAGGGAACTTATCTCAACATAATAAAGGCCATATATGACAAACCCACAGCCAACATCATTCTCAATGGTGAAAAACTGAAACCATTTCCACTAAGATCAGGAACAAGACAAGGATGTCCACTCTCACCACTATTATTCAACATAGTTTTGGAAGTTTTAGTCACAGCAATCAGAGAACAAAAAGAAATAAAAGGAATCCAAATCAGAAAAGAAGTAAAGCTGTCACTGCTTGCAGATGACATGATACTATACATAGAGAATCCTAAGGATGCTACCAGAAAACTACTAGAGCTAATCAATGTATTTGGTAAAGCAGCAGGATACAAAATTAATGCACAGAAATTTCTTGCATTCCTGTACACTAATGATGAAAAATCTGAAAGAGAAATTAAGGAAACACTCCCATTTACCATTGCAACAAAAAGAAAAAAATACCTAGGAATAAACCTAACTGAGGAGACAAACGACCTGTATGCAGAAAACTGTAAGGCACTGATGAAAGAAATTAAAGATGATACAAGGAGATGGAGAGATAGACCATGTTCCTGGATTGGAAGAATCAACATTGTGAAAATGACTATACTACCCAAAGCAATCTACAGATTCAATGCAATCCCTATCAAACTACCAATGGCATTTTTCACAGAACTAGAACAACAAGTTTCACAATTTGTGTGGAAACACAAAAGACCCCGAATAGCCAAAGCAATATTAAGAAAGAAAAATGGAGCTGGAGGAATCAGGCTCCCTGACTTCAGACTATACTACAAAGCTACAGTAATCAAGACAGTATGGTACTGGCACAAAAACAGAAATATACATCAGTGGAACAGGATAGAAAGCCCTGAGAAAAACCCACGCACATATGGTCACCTTATCTTTAATAAAGGAGGCAAGAATATGCAATAGAGAAAAGACAGCCTCTTAAATAAGTGGTGCTGGGAAAACTGGACAGCTACATGAAAAGAATGAAATTAGAACACTCCCTAACACCATACACAAAAATAAACTCAAAATGGATTAAAGATCTAAATGTAAGGCCAGATACTATAAAACTCTTAGAGGAAAACATAGGCAGAACACTCTATGACATAAATCACAGCAAGATCCTTTTTGACCCACCACCTAGAGAAATGGAGATAAAAACAAAAATGAACGGGACCTAATGAAACTTAAAAGCTTTTACACAGCAAAGGAAACCATAAACTAGACGAAAAGACAACCCTCAGAATGGGAGAAAGTATTTGCAAATGAAGCAGCTGACAAAGGATTAACCTCCAAAATATACAAGCAGCTCATGCAGCTCAATATCAAAAAAACAAACAACCCAATCCAAAAATGGGCAGAAGACCTAAATAGACATTTCTCCAAAGATATGCAGAATGCCAACAAACACATGAAAGGATGCTCAACATCACTAATAATTAGAGAAATGCAAATCCAAACTAAAATGAGGTATCACTTCACACTGGTCAGAATGGCCATCATCAAAAAATCTACAAAAAATAAATACTGGAGAGGGTGTGGAGAAAAGGGAACCCTCTTGCACTGTTGGTGGGAATGTAAATTGATACAGCCACTATGGAGAACAGTATGGAGGTTCCTTAAAAAACTAAAAATAGAACTACCATATGACCCAGCAATCCCACTACTGGGCATATATGCTGAGAAAATCATAATTCAAAAAGAGTCATGTACCACAATGTTCACTGCAGCACTATTTACAATAGTCAGGACATGGAACCAACCTAAGTGTCCATCGACAGATGAATGGATAAAGATGATGTGCCACATATATACAATGGAATTACTCAGCCATAAAAAGAAACGAAATTGAGTTATTTGTAGTGAGGTGGATGGACCTAGAGTCTGTCATACAGAGTGACGTAAGTCAGAAAGAGAAAAACAAATACCGTATGCTAACATATATATATGGGATCAAAAAAAAAATGGTTCTGAAGAACCTAGGGACAGGACAGGAATAAAGATGCAGATGTAGAGAATGGACTTGAGGACAAAGGGAGGGGGAAGGGTAAGCTGAGACAAAGTAAGAGAGCGGCATTGACATACATACACTATCGAATGTAAAACAGATAGCTAGTGGGAAGCAGCTGCATAGCACAGGAAGATCAGCTTGGTGCTTTGTGACCATCTAGAGGGGTGGGATAGGGAGGGATGGAGGGAGACACAAGAGGGAAGGGATATGGGGATATATGTGTACATATAGCTGATTCACTTTGTTATACAGCAGAAACTAACAGAACAATGTAAAGCAATTATCAATAAAGATGTTAAAAAAAAAAAAGCTAAACAAGTGTCCATTAGTCCCATCAGAGTTGAGGGTAATTAATGTTTTTAATCTGTCATCGATGGTGCTGAAGAAAAAGTCCTCCACAATTTATTTCAAATACCTATTTTAATGTACTTTCTTTACCTTTTATTTTATAGAAGTCACTGAGTTAGGCAAGTCATACAATATGCCTGAACTTGATGAGTTAAGCAACTGAATGACAACTTTCTTTTCAGTCGCTTAAGATTTTCTTGAGGCTGGGAAAGATCATAAAGAAAATAACTACAGTCAGAATCTTAGAGCAACCCTACTTGAGAGAGGAATCCCTACCATAAATCTCCAACTCATGAGGTTACCTGGTTTGGGCCAATTCACTGGTCATTCCAAATCCTTAGGCAAGGTTTGCCTTGTTGCCTCCTGGTAGCCTTCATCTATTGACTACTCATCTGCCTTCTAAAGCAATGCAGAACATGTACAGTTCTTCCACACACATGCATACAATACACATTTTTTTCTAGGCTAGGTTTAAATGTACAAATTATAATGTAGAAATGCTTAGAATGGAATGGAAGCTTTTGTCACCCAAAGAGACCCATCATAACTTCACTAATATTCATATATGTTATTTACAATATTTTTAAAAGTATGAAGTTTGTATATTTCATTGATATCATCTCAACTCTACAGAAAAATATTTCAGATTCCGTTACCTTGCTTCCAATTTCACACACATCAATTGGGTCATTGTCACCACAGCAGCCGGTGTGTTCATCGTTGTGTCTTGGGTCTTCCCAAGTCTAAAAAAAAAAAATAAGATACAGTATATCATTCCTGTATATGCTAATGACAAAGTGGATCATGTTGGCATTAAAAGATAACATCCCATGATCTTTCTGCAAAAATATGAATCTTCAGCTATTTATTCTCATTAAAAAGATCTTTTTTAAAAATAATTCTTTATTCACGTCTAAGAATCTTAACTACACACAATAATCTTAACTAAATGCTGGGCTCCTATTAAGTGCATAATGCGGAACTAAATTTAATCTTTAAAATGGATAATGATGCTATTTTAAACAAACAAAACCCAACTATCTAATAACTGAGACAATATGCAAACACAAATGTAGAGCCAGATGTTCACTTAAAAAATATAGTAAAAGAAAACTGCTTTGATGAACTTTTAGTACTTACTATCTTCTACTAACCAGATTTTCTTTAAAATAAATCTCCAAGCAGAGATGGGTAGGTGGTAATATTAAGATGGAAATGACGTGTGCTGGTGGCAAAAATGTCATCGCTGACCAGGAGCCAAGAATAAAAAGTTTAATCAGGATTTGCTGAAGCTTTAAATTGCTGGGTTTCTTCCCTGCTAAACTGCAAGACAGAGTCCTTGCAGAGCAGCTCACAGAAGAAGTGATGGCCTGTGCCTGCCAGGAAGTTCAGTTTAAAGTGTAGCTGTTGTTTTGGTTCTTTTCCCTCCCAATCCGGAACATATTTCTTGGATTTGTTTGCTTACTCAGCTGGAGTAAAGGCAGAGAGATAAAAGTAAAGGGGGAAAAGGAAGACTGGACCCAACAAAGCCAAATCCAACCTACAGAAGTGTAAGTATTTCAGCAATGTGTTCCCAGAGGGATGATATTTCAAGGCTAAATGGTGAATCAACTGAAGCACAAGGTGAAGTGCTGTAACGAAAGCAAACGACTTTGTGACTACCTAGCAAGCTAGATGGGTTTGACCTATGGTTTTAGTAACTTACAGATCATTTCACAGTAGATTCCACTTAATAGACTTAATGGTTAATAAAAACAAACCATTTATCAACAGGAAGAAAATAAATTGAATATTTCATTTAAAGATCCTAAGTGCCACAGCATTAGCTTAACCAAACCAGAATTAAATATACATTATTTACTCATAGTGGACATGATGCTAGTGATTCTTCATTCAAATATTAAATAAGAGCCTACTACACACTGGTATTGTGCTGGGGATAAATTGGTAAACAATGCAGATATCCCCCCTCCTCAAAGCTTTGACTGTTTAGGAAACAGAATCCCATTATTACTTTACCACAAATAGCTTGGCACAAAGAAAGTAATCAGGACTATAGAGATACAAGTCAGCAGCTGTGAGAACTTACATGTGCCAGGTACTAAGTGCTTTATTCCTCAAATAGACACACAAGCTATGTACTAGGAATATGCCAGGAGAAAATATTAACATCTCAGGGAGGAAGAAGCAGAGGCAAGTTAGATAAGCTTTCGTAGACAGTTTAGATTTATTTTCAGTTTTAGTGAGGGCCACTGGTAGGTTTTAAGCAGGAACATGATAATGAATCTGATTTAAGCTTTAGAAGGCTGCAACTGGGACTTCCCTGGCAGTCCAGTGGTTAAGACTTTGCCTCCCAACGCAGGGGGTGCGGGTTCAATGGGGGAGTTAAGATCCCACATGCCTCCCGGCCAGAAAACCAAAACATAAAACAGAAGGAATACTGTAACAAATTCAATAAAGACTTTTAAAATGGTCCACATCAAAAAAAATCTAAAAAAAAAAGTAAGTGGCAGACTTGGAATTTGCACCCTCATCTGTGTGGTGCCGTAAGATCAGTGCTTTTAAGCACTAGTCTACACGGCCTCTCTCAATAGATACGCCACTCGTTCGGTAAAGAAGGAATTTGTGTAGTTTATAACCAGTCCATATAAAAAAAATTTCAGAAAAGAGCAAACTTTCAAATGTGAATTCAAACATTGTAAATATTTACCTTTTAGTTCATCTTGAAAATAAGTTACTTAAGGAAGTATTAAAATGAGTTAATTACCCCTTATGTTTTTATAATCTACTATAGCAAAACTTTTTGAAGGTGTTTAAATCTTTTTTACTAACAGTAGTAGGTTAAATTTTTGTAAGCTAAAAAGTACATTTCTAGCAAGTGCACAGAGACATACCTGAGGGATGGCACCATAGTTCCAGATATATCCTTTATAAGGGAACAAATTTGCAACATAACGGAGTTTTCCTTTTTTCACA
Source organism: Aethalodelphis obliquidens (assembly GCF_003676395.1). Taxonomy (NCBI): domain Eukaryota; kingdom Metazoa; phylum Chordata; class Mammalia; order Artiodactyla; family Delphinidae; genus Aethalodelphis; species Aethalodelphis obliquidens. The sequence goes on along the minus strand of NW_020837981.1, from coordinate 14,338,701 downwards.
TCTTGTTTAATTGGGTTTAAAGGATCCTTTGTAGCAATCTGAAATAAAAAATTTCAAATCATTGTATATTTGTATGTGAAATACTATTCAACTAGGGATTTAAGGAAATGAATTATGAAATGCACTAGTTCCACTTTAATGATATATTTTTACCCCTAACACTTTTATAATTTGAAATAAGTTTCTCCATAATCAGCCTTTAAGTGGAAAACATTTGAGGTATACAGGAACTATCACGAAGGGAAAAAGAACATTTACTAATTCCAGAAAGCAAAAATTAGCTGGAATAAATCCTAACATTTGAGAAAATATCTAACTTCAGCTTTCCTTTAAAACATTTAAAATTATTCAAATATTTGGCTGTCTATTACATGTGAAGTGTTGTTACTGTCAGAAAGCATTATTAAGTGACAGAAAATGTTACAAATATCCATAATGAAAAGTCAAATCTATTAGGTATCATCAGAAAAAAATTAACAGGGACTTCCCTGGTGGCGCAGTGGTTAAGAATCCACCTGCCAATGCAGGGGACGCGGGTTCGAGCCCTGGTCCAGGAAGATCCCACATGCCGCAGAGCAACTAAGCCCGTGCTCCACAACTACTGAGCCCTCGTGCCACAACTACTGAAGCCCACGCACCTAGAGCCTGTGCTCTGGAACAGGAGAAGCCACCGCAATGAGAAGCCCGCGCACTGCAACGAAGACCCAACGCAGCCAAAAATAAATAAATAGATAACAAATTTTAAAAAGAAATAAATTAACAAAATGTGACAAAAATTCCAATAAAATCATTTATGGCTGGAGTGACTGAAGCAAGCCTGTTGACTACATGGAGGAGTCAACGATGGAATTAAAGGGAAGAAGACAGAAGAGAAAAAGGTAATTCTAGGCTTTGGGAATGACAGAAGGAAAGTCTGTAGCATATTTGTAAATAGCAAATGGTTGAGTTTAGTTGGAGCACAGAGGGAAGACTGGCAGGCAATGGGAGATACAGCTGGAAGATAGATTGGGACTAGAAAGAGGACAACCTTGGACATTAGTTGTTTAACCCTTGAGCAAATCGGTGCAACTAGATCAAAACTAATATCCAACATCTGACTAGCAAAGGTGAAACATACCTCCATTTTTGCATTCGACCAGCGTGGTACTTCAACCACCATGTGGAACACATCCTGAAAAACACAGAGAAGGTGAGATGGTCACAGGAGTTCATTTATTCTATTACTTCAATGAGTATGCCCCAGTCCTTCCAAAGTTAAACAGTTCATTGTATCAGATCTTTGAAGTCATGGACTTCCAACAAAATGCATCAAAAAATAAGGCAGACTGATGGATGAAGAGATAAAGCAAATACAGCAAAATAATTGTAGAATCAAAGTAGTGGGTGTATGATTGTTCACTGTATTTTTCTTTAAAGTTTTTGTTTGTTTTAATAAACATAGTAAATTTTTCATAATAAAATGTTGAGAGGGTGGGGTGGAAAGAATTTTCCTATAAAGAACGGAAACAGTTTTAAACATAGCAGAACTTGTATCTCTGAGGAGGGCCATCTTCAAAGCAACTGTCTCCATAGGCTATGCATATCCTCCAGTGACAGTGCAATTACTCAAAATGCTTTTGGAACTTCTATTTCAGAGGTGGTTTATAAGACAAACCCCAAATCAGAAAATTTATTTGTCATACTTTAGTTTTAGCCTCAAACAAAATCAATCAGCTTGATTACCCACATTATTCTCCCAATTAGGCTGTTTTTAAAAATCAGGTACTCCTCAAAAACACAAGAAGTTTGATACTGAAGATAAAATATTATGTTCCAAAAATATTTTAATCAATGGCAGTTCTATTGTAATTAGTTTACAGCCTTAAATGGACTACTTGAAATTGGATGACATATTAAAAAATTCTCAGATGCTTAACTGCTTAAAAACCCAATTAATGAAAAATCACACGTTGTCATCTCCTTTGCACACCAGAGTCAAATACCAAGTTGAAATACATTTTGTAATTAAAACTGAGCTTTAAATAGTCAGAAAATTATTTTTGCCAAGGAATAAAACTAAGTTCAGTTTTTCAATTTAAAACCTCTACAAAGGGCACACATGAAGCCAACTCTGCCATTACTTTTATAAAATGCATATTTTAAACAGTTGATTTAAAATGAAAATCACTTAGTTACAAACTTGCTAGAATTACTTCTTTGCTACTTTGCATCAAAAAACAGGTACTGGGCTTCCCTGGTGGAGCAGTGGTTGAGAGTCCGCCTGCCTATGCAGGGGACACGGATTCGTGCCCCGGTCCGGGAAGATCCCACATGCCGCAAAGAGGCTGGGCCCACGAGCCATGGCCGCTGAGCCTGCGCGTCCGGAGCCTGTGCTCCGCAACGGGAGAGGCCACAACAGTGAGAGGCCCTCGTACTGCAAAAAACAAAAACAAAAACAAAAAAACAAACAAACAGGCACTGATAAGCTATTGAATACAAGGGAATAAGTCAAAGATTTCCAGACAATAATTAGCTTCTTGCTATTTTAGCCAAGCAGAAAGCTCCACAGATTTGCATTCAAGAGGCGAAAACTTCTGTCACTTACTGAGGGAGACTAAAGTATTCCATAGTTTCTGCTCCAAGCCTCCCGACGTCTGCCTACTCTATACAATATAAAAACCACAATGAATGGAGACATTGTTTAAATCCAGGACTGCATAAACTGCTCTATCCCTGTAAAGTCATAACTGGATGGTTTTAGAAAAAGTAACACATTGTTCATGGGTAGGAAACCTCAGTCCCAATCTTCGATTACATTTCATTCTACTCATTGTAAGCGAGACCTGTGTCTACCTAGCACCACCCCTACGCCTCAGGTGTTAAAATGAAAGATCTGCACGTCCAACACCAAGTCAAACTTAAAAGTGTACAGCAGTAATACCCTAAAGGTCCACAAGATAGAGCTGTTACTACATAAAAGATCACCTGAGAAGAGAAAGCCAAAGAAACTGGCAAGTTTTTTAAAAGAAAATATTACCAATTGAATAAATTGCCTCAAGACAAAAAGTAGAAAATAAAGCTAAAATCACTGATTCAAAGTTTGGAAACTATAGTGAACACTTTAATGGAATTAAATGATAAATACATAGAGATCCTCAAAAACCACATTACCTAATATTACAAACCTACATAATAGGAAAGCAGAAGAAAAGAAGAGAAAGAGAGAAGAAAGAGCCAACATTACAGGAAAGAAATCATCTTTCAGGAAAAGACTCTACTGCAAACAGAAGAACTCCGAAAGCCTGAGGGTTTGGTACTTTTTAGAAATTAGCTGGGCCAAAAATAGCAAGGAGTATCCTGCAAGGAGCCTCAGAGACAATTCATTCATTTTTGCCAACATATATTTATTGAGCACCACTGTTTTGTGCCAGATACTAGCAGTGAACAGAATTAAAGCGCTTTTAACTCCCTAAGAGTTGGATCGCCAAACCAGGTCATTTCAGCTTGCAGGCCTCAGGCTGTAGCCTGGGGTCCACAAATCTAGGCGAGGGACTAGTCTGTAAAATGAATGTTTAGCATATTTTCAAGTGTATGTAGATACCGTAGTGATTACTGGATCTTTTAAAAAATTAATTATTTTTGGCTGGTTGGGTCATCGTTGCTGCACGTGGGCGTTCTCTAGGTGTGGCGAGCGGAGGCTACTCTTCATTGTGGTGCGCGGCCTTCTCATGGCGGTGGCTTCTCTTGTTGTGGAGCACGGGCTCTAGAGCGCAGGCTCGTTAGTTGTGGTGCACGGGCTTAGTTGCTCCGCAGCATGTGGGATCTTCCCGGACCAGGGCTTGAACCCGTGTCCCCTGCATTGGCAGGCAGATTCTTAACCCCTGTGCCACCGGGGAAGTCCCTGTATCTTTTTTTAAGGCAATGAATGTGTAGTAATTTTGTCACTACTTTCCCCATCAATCATTATCTAAACAGAGGGTTTTTTTTGATTATTTTGATATTAAAAAGGGCAGACTTCTTATTCTTTAGAAGGAACTACTAGTAAAGAACAGTTTATTTCTCCTAGACACCATGGCTACAATTCAGGGTGTTGCCACTAGGTACAGAATGATACTTAGGATTTTCAGGGCAACTGACATGAGAATTTCAACCAATCACTCCATTGCTACTAGAAAAAAACACTTTTACTGTTAAAACATTATGTATTCTATTTGGAACTCTTGTGCACTGTTGGTAGGAATGTAAAATGGTATAGCCACTGTGGAAAACAGTATGATGGTTCCTCAAAAAATTAAAAATAGAATTACCATATGATCCAGCAACTCCACTTCTGGGTATATACCCCCCAAAATTGAAAGCAGGGTCTTGAAGAGATATCTGTACACCCATGTTCATGGAAACATTATTCAAAATAGCTAAAATGCAGAAGCAACCCAAGTGTCCATCAAAGGATGAATGGATAAGCAAAATGTGGTATGTACATATAATGGAATATTATTCGGCCTTAAAAAGGAAATTCTGACATGTAGTACAACATGGATGAACCTTGAGGACATTATGCTAAGTGAAATAAGCCAGTCACAAAAAGACGAATGACTATATGATTCCACTTACATGAGGGATCTAGAGAAGTCGAATTCATAGCGACAGAAAGCAGAATGGTGGTTGCCAGGGGACTGGGGAATTAATGTTTAATAAGTATGGAATGTAAGTTTTCCAAGATGAAAGGAGCTCTGGAGATGAAGGGTGGTAATGGTTGCACAACAATATGAATGTCCTTAATACCTCCAAACTGTATGCTTTAAAATAGTTAGAACGGTAGATTTTATGCATTTTACATTAAAAAACTGGAAAAAATTATGCATTCTAATATTTCCAATGTTTATGGCATTTAAAAGAATGAGACAAGATTTTAGGAAGTTTAGTACTACCTAGTTAAAAATTCATGCCTTCTTTCTCTAATCCTAACTGGTTTAAACTATTACTTAGCTCAATCCTGGATTTAGTTTCTTATTATTCCCATTGTTAGGACTTCTCAGAACTGTTCTCCACTTCTGCTATGCTCTGGATTCTCAATCCCTGCTCTGGCACCAAGCTTTCAGCTCCGTTTACAGTTTCAGAGAAAGGAAGGAAGACGTTGGTACCCCTAGCAGGATGATGCTGACAAGGCTGTAGGAGGCAGGGGAAAGGCAAAGCATAGCTCTAAGCTCCGACTTCCAAAGTCAGAGACATAGCAATCAGTCTGACTTCCCAGATTTACAGTCATTTCAACAGGAAGACAAGAATGTTAATGTTATAGATGTCCAGATTCTAAGGAGATTAGAAACTTAAGTCTAAATCATAGCATTCCACTAATCAAAAAGATTTAAAATAAAATTGTTTTACAGATAGAAGAAATATAACCTATATATTGATCGGGCTTTTAATTTCATTGATGAAACAGGAGTATCACAGTAGTAAAGTGATCATAGGTCTCATCTCCAAACTGGTTAGTTTTCTTGTGGATCAAGTCAGTAGTCTGACAAGTCATTTACTAATGAATAGCCTATGGCTACTTGGTAGGCTATTATGTCTAATACCATTAAGCACGTATACAGGGAACATACTCTTAATTACATCCCATCTCTGAATCTTAGTAGTAAAGTTAAATGTGTCTTTATTGGGAGACTTACGAACACCTCATGACTTATGATCTTTTCCCAACACTGGATCTGAAGCCTAGTGAACATGACTTACTGTATTGCAAAACTGCATAAGTGACTTAAATTAGCATTTAAGTTGACTCTTCGTGTGTTTCTCTAGATAACTTCAGAAACCAAGTACAATAAATACCAGACTTACAAAGAAATACAAAATCATCCTGATTTCACCATCCTTTCTTTTATTTTTCCATTTTGCAATAAAATTTGGAGAAAAACAATGGCGGTAGAGAGGATTTTCTTCTAAATTTATCTAGAGATTAGATATAAAGCAAGAGGCTAATAGAAAACAAGGGCAGTTTGCCTTTTTTTTTTAATCTCTAGAGTATTTTTGGAGAATAAAATTCCTATCAGAAGAGCTCATGTAGTTAGTAAGGAAATGCTCTACTCCCATAAAGGTGCTTCTATAAAGGTTTAACAGATTTCATCATTTCCAAGAGTATTTTTATCCTATTAAGTGCTCACCAAGTAACACTTAGTTTTAAGTTTTGGCTTCAAAGCCAGTTCTGTGATTACAGGATATATTCTAAGTTGTTAAAAGTAAATGGGTTCCTCCTGTGCAGTATCAATGGGATTGTAAATTGTGCACCATTATGGAAAACAGCATGGCAGTTCCTCAAAACACAAAATAAGAACTACCATATGGTCCAGCAATCCCACTTCTGGGTATTTATCCAAAAGAAATTAAATCAGAATCTCTAAGAAATATCTGTACTACCATGTTCACTGCAGCATTATTCACAATAGCCAAGATACAGAAACAACCTAAGTGTCTATCAATGGATGAGTGGATAAAGAAGACGTGATACATACATACACACACACACACACACACACACGCACACACACACTGGAATATTCAACCTTTTTAGAAAAAAAAAGGAAACCGTGCCATTGTGACAACACGGATGAATGTGGAAGATATTATGCTAAGTGAAATAAGTCAGACAGAGAAAGACAAATACTACATAAACTTACTTGTACATGGAATCTAAAACAGTTGAACTTATAGAAAGAGAAAGTAGAAAAATGGTTGCCAAAGGCTGGATGGGTGGGAGATATGAGGGGATGTTGATCAAAGGGTACAAACTTTCAGTTATAAGTGATAAGTTCTGGAAACCTAATGTATGGTATGGCTCTATGGAAGTTGCTAAGAGAGTGGATCTTAAGTGTTCTCACCGTACACACAACCAAAATAAATAGGTGAGGTGATAGAGGTTAACTAACGTGATTAGTGGGGTCATTTCACAATGTATACATATATCAAAACATCACACTGAACACCTTAAATACAATGACTATTTGTCAATCATACCTTAATAAAGCTGAAAAATAAATTTTTAAAAAAATTTTAAGGAAAAAATAAATGGGCTCCTGACTTCTTTCAGTGACAAGTGACAAATGTCTATTGGAGAAGCTGACACAGAAGAAATATGATGACCGAAGTTCACACTGTGTGCTTCTTATTCATTTAGAATTATAACTTCACAAAGGAAAACATGATTTATACCAACCCCCCAAAAAATTGCTCAACAAATTGTTGAGCAGGGGAGATAGTTAAAAAACAAACACCTTTCAGTAATGCTCATTTGTTTTCCAATCACACAGATGTTCTACTCATAGCAGTTTCAACAAACTATTGTTATTTGGTAATGCATACTGCCATATGCCACATACACAGAAAGTAATAAAACTTAATTGACACGTCATAACTAAGAATAAGCTCCTATTTTTCCCCTCAGATGAGCTTTAAGATGACTCAACTTTGAAAACAGATATTCTAACCATAATCTGTTTACTTTCTTATCTTTATAAAATCAAGCAAGAGTCTGCATTTCTAGCTGTCAACATCTTCTATGATCTGCAATGACTAAGAATTTTCACCATAGAACCTTTTCCAAGAAAAATGCACATTTACACCAAATTGCAATTTCAGACAGAACTCAGAACCTCAGAAACCCATCAATGAGTATTCCAGGGTCTCAGGGCCACCAAGAATTCCTGGACTAGAAGACTTTATAGCTTTCCCGAATGAAGGAAGTTCTTACTCATTTCCCTTGAATTCTAAGCATTAAAAAAAAAAAAAAATTAAGCAAGCCTTTTATTCTGCTTTTTTTCTTTGTAAATATCAAAGAGATAGCTACTGTAGAAAATTTGGAAAATCCCAAGAAGCACAAAGTAAAATCCACCACCCTTTATCACTCAAGGCAGTGTGGCTCAGTGGCTAACACCACAGGTTCTGAACAAGAATGCCTGGGTCTGAATCCTGCCACTACCGCTTATGAATTCTAGTTGGTAATCCTGGACAATTAAGTTACTGAAAGAACCCAGCTCACAGATTGAAATGATGGCTAAAGGAGAAAATCCACATAAGGGCTTTAGCATAGTGCTAAATGTAATCTAAAACACCCACTAAGACCAATAGTGCTCAGAGGTAAAGCAACTTGCTCAATATGGCAAAGCCAGTTAGTGGTAAAACCAGGACTAAAACCAAGGTTTCTTACTTCCAGTTCAGTGATCTTTACTCTATACAGTAGAGCTCCGAAAGGCTTCAGACATAACCAGTCATTGTGGTTAACATCATCATCCTATTGTGGGGTTTCGGGGGGTTTTTTTGGTTTTTGTATATTGAGACTTTATAAGCCAGGCATTGTGACTGCACATTACATGCATATTTAATCAACACAACTTTTTTTTCTAGTCAAAGCTATCCAAAAAACTTTTGTCCTTTTACTTTTTGTGTGTGTGTGTGTGTGTGGTACGCGGGCCTCTCACCGCTGCGGCCCCTCCCGCTGCGGAGCACAGGCTCTGGACGCGCGGGCCCAGTGGCCACGGCCCACGGGCCCAGCCGCTCCGCGGCACGCGGGATCCCCCCCGGACCGGGGCACGAACTCGTGTCCCCTGCATCGGCAGGCGGACTCCCAACCACTGCGCCACCAGGGAAGCCCTTTTTACTTTTTTTTTGATTGAAGTATAATTGACTTAAAATATTATACAAGTTTCAGCTGTACCACATGGTGATTTGATATTTCTATACGTTACAGAATCATCACTACAGTAAGTCGTTACTATCTGTCACCATACAAAGTTACTACAATATTGACTATACTCCCCACGCTGTACACTACATCCCCATGACTTATTTTATAACTGGAAGATTTACCTCTTAATCTCCCACACCTATTTCCCTCATCCCCGCCTCTGGCAACCACCAGTTTGTTCTCTTTACGTATGTCTGTTTCTGTTTTGTTAAGTTTGTTTTACAACTTTATCTTTTGACAAAATTGTTAAACCACAGATATTATGGTTAGAATATCTGTTTTCAAAATTTAGTCACCTTAAAGCTCATCTGAAGGAAAAAAATAGGAGTTTATTCTTAGTTATGACATGCCAATTAAGTCTGTTATCAGTTTTCATCTATGCTGCCAATTCTAACTTCGGTTTGGAAAACATAAAACAAAACCCCAACCATTGTATATACATATAAATTTGGAGAAGACCAACAGTATTTAAATGATTAATTTGGTGACATTTTTTTAAGTTCCATTTGTAGAACTATCTACAAAAAGAAATAGAAAATTCAAAACAAAGCAAACCCTGTAGGGAAGTGAGTACTGCTGACCCTTGAACAACACAGGTATGAACTGTGTGGGTCCACTTATATGTGGATTTTTTTCAATAGTAAATACTACAGAACTACACAATCTGTCGGTTGAATCTCCAGATACGGAGGAATCTCAGATACAGGAGGCCAACTATAAATTATACTCTAGTCAGGGCCCCTAACCCCGGCATTGTTCAAGGTTCAACTATAATTTTAAAAGCATCCACTTGGGTGGCCTATCTCCTCTAAAAGTTTCAGGTACAGTAAGATAGTATCTTTAAAAATTTAAGAATGATACACAACTGCCAAAGATATCCTATTCAGTTTCTGAAGCACCCACCTATTTGACTAGTAGCTTGACTTTTTTTTAGAGGAGAAAAGTTCCATATTTATATATTCTCCCAACAGTCAGCTGAAAAACATTATAGAAGCCTATATTGTTAGAACTAGCATTTAACATGGAAGTTTAAGATATAGCATAGAAAATACCAAACTTCTAAAATGAGAACGTCAAGTCATGATACTTGAGTACTCTAAGATTTAGATAAAGCTTTTAATCTACCCAGTGTTTCACACCGTTTATGCCGATTATGTTCTGGATTGTTAAATTTTCTGTTATTTCAGAAGTTTTATGTCAGAAGACACTTTGAGCTACAGGTGTTTTTATATTTGATTCCAAAATAGACCCAAAGCAAAGAACAGCCCTACAATATATATACATCCAGTGAGTCCTTGCCTTTGCCTTCTTTTACCCAGTGGATTTGGAAATAACCCAAGTAGGGTATCTGAGTCACAAGGATTTCCAGAACTGGCTGGCTGGATTACCTAATGACACATATACTAAATCAAATGCTGTCCACGTTGAAAGGTCCTGCTGTGGAGTAGAATACAAGCCTTTGGGCATTTTTTCCTTATAGAGCTGAGCTGTGTTAAAGGCACATTCCCTCATTATCACCCCTCAAATGACTGACCATATTAGGGATAAAGTCGATGGCTACCCACACAAAAATGTATTTACATAAACTTAATCACATTGAAAAATTTTGTTTTCAAAAACCATACTCTTCTGTAACCAACAGAATTAATCAGATCTTTTGTTTAGGCTAGAATCCAAAATAGGTTATGTGTACCACACCCTTATTTGTGCTTTGTATAAACTAAACTTCCTTAAAAACAAAACAGAAAGAACTCTTTCCTGCCTCTGAGGCAGGAATCTGAAGTGCTGAAGTTCACTGAGGTCGGGACCACTGGTGAAATCCAGAGTCTTTGCAAGAGCTTGTACTTTTGAGCCAGCCCAATGTGGTACAAAAGGCAGATTCTTCATTTGAGTAATCCCAGATTACAGATACAACCAGTCCTGTAAAAAACTTCAAGGAGTTGCAGAGTAACCTGAGTGAAGATGTTTTACATGACACCAAAATGTAGTCTCAGCTTCCTATTTGGGGGTAACTTGCAGCAGCAGCAAGATTAGGCACCATAACTGCTATGATTCTTCTGGTCCTTGGCTAGAATATTGTCCAATAACTTAAGGCTATGGTCTGAATGTTTGTGTCCCTCCAAAACTCATATGTTGGAATCCTAACCCTCAAAGGTGATGTATAGTAGGTGGGACTTTTAGGAAATGCTTAAGACATGAGGGTGGAACCCTCATAAATGGGATGAGTGCCTTATAAAAGAGGCTCCAGGGAGATCGCTAGCCCCTTCCACCACATAAGGAAACAGCTAGAAGTCTGCGACCAGAAGAGGGCCCTTACCCAACCATGCTGGCACCCTGATCTCAGAGTTCCAGCCTCCAGAATTGTAAGCAGTACATTTCTGCTGTTTATAAGCTACCCAGTCTATAGTATTTTGTTATAGCAGCCCAAACAGGCTAAGACACTTATGAACGCAAAGAAACCCAGCTACAGGTCAAGAAAATGTTTCCTTTCCCTAGTACATCTGTATGCCAAGGTACCATCAGTAAACTTAGGGTCATCATTTTATACCTCTTCATTATTCAAAATGGTCTGAGATGTTACTGCAAAGTACTTTGATATACATACTAATTATACAACAGCTAGTTTAAACCAACCAAATGATGCCAATTCAAGAGGAAGGAAGGATTCTGCAGTTCTTGTCAACTCCCAGGGAATCAGATGTAACAAATTAAAAGTTTCTGAATAAATACAGCTTTGAGAATCCCACAGGAGAACACATGCCAATTAGAGGTCTCTCCTGTAACTGTGGGACATAACTGCCCTTGGGCTGTTTGCTCCACTGTCTCCAGCTAGAGCCCAGCTCAGGCAGGCTGCTCAGAAGCAACACTCAGGTTAGATTTTCTGCCAGTGTCCAAGTGTCAGTGCAGAACTGTAGCAATCTTCCTGGTAGAAGTATATGAATTTATCTAATTATGATAGTCAAGCACAGAAAAAAAGTAAGACAGCACACACAAGGATAAAATTTCATCTTTATTATTCTAGACATGCACTGGAATGTGATATTCACATGTATTATGTACTGACATCTAGCTAAGGAAAATCAATAACCTATGAAGCTTTTACGACTCAAAAAGATTTGCACTCAGTGTGGATCCTTCTTGGTTGAATGAAAAAAAATTTTAAGGTATAAAAAAGAATCAGACATTTGTCCTTGTGTCAGTTCCTAAATACAGCACAAACTTCTCTTATTGGGAGGGAGTCTAAAACAAGCAATGGCTTTTTAAAAAAATAGCTATTTAAATTTGCACAAACAATGCATGCTCTTTGTAAAAAAAAAAAAAGGAAATGTAAAAAGGCAAAAATGAAAATAAAAACAAAAAGAGTTACCAGCAATTCTGGTGATTTTTTTTTAACCAAGGCAGCTTTAAAACATTTGTTTCTGTTCCTCTACTCCTTCTCCAAATTATAGTTGCTTCTTCTAACCAAATAATCTAGATTTCAGACTGTCTCCTTATTTAGTCAATGCACCTTGAACTCACAGCACAATGAGGCATTTTAAGCACTTGTTAAGACATATAAGAAAATCCGTACGTGGAACTAACTGATCTGAGCAATGAGACTACGGTCAGAGAAGGATGTCTTACCTTATCTGCATAAATTGGAATATCATGAAATGGAGATATATATTGTCCTCTTTCATTTTCTGCAAAATTAATTAGAAAAAGTTATTGCTTTTATTGGTTAATTATATTTCCAGATGCATGAAGTACACATTTTTTAAGACTTTTTTTTAAAGAGAATTTTTAGGCTTACAATAAAATTGAGAAGGTACCAAGATTTCCCACATACCCTCTCTCTTCCCATTATCAACACCACTCACCAGATTTTATTCCCACCCCAGAAAAACTGGCTATATACTTCACCTTCCTGACTGCTCCAAGATCAGGTTAGGTTTTCATCCTACATGTTCCTTAGGGGTCTAAAAGGTACTAACCTCAATGGTGAGGGTGGGGACTGCCTTACAAGCCTTTGTATCACAGAGCCTAGCAGTGCCTGGTATACAAAAGGCAATCAAATTGTTTGATTTTATACCAGTTAACAGTTAACAGAGCTAATGAAATACTTGGGCTCTGGGAGAAGGCAGGGGACCAATTTGCCAAATTATAAACCATGTTGCTTTAAATGGTGTTCCAGGGAGACAGAGCCATCTTAGATTAGGATTTTTCTTAAGGATAATCTAGCTGTAACAGCACTTTCACAGGTAATTTCTGTATTCTAGAGACCTAACTACCATATCCAAAAAGTAATTTTAAAACTTCCTTACTATTCTTTAGAAAACCTTAAGGGTCAGTCCACATTGCATCCCTTCACGATTAAAAATCAAAGTGGAGGGCTTCCCTGGTGGCGCAGTGGTTGAGAGTCCGCCTGCCGATGCAGGGGACACGGGTTCGCGCCCCGGTCCGGGAAGATCCCACATGCCGCGGAGCGGCTGGGCCCGTGAGCCATGGCCGCTGAGCCTGCGCGTCCGGAGTCTGTGCTCCGCAACGGGAGAGGCCACGACAGTGAGAGGCCCGCATACCGCAAAAAAATAAAAAATATAAAAAATCAAAGTGGAGGGAATTCCCTGGCAGTCCAGTGGTTAGGACTCTGTGCTCTCACTGTGAAGGGGCCGGGTTCGATTCCTGGTTGGGGAACTAAGATCCTGCACGCCACATGGCGTGGCCAAAAAAAAAAAAAGGACAAAAAAACTCAAAGTGGAATAGGCAAAATTGATCTGTGACCATCCCCAATGGCATACTGGTCCCTTCAGTGTCAATAGTGACTTGCGATCCAACCCACCATCAGTTTTAAAGAGACTGGCAAATGTAACATTATAGAGGTAAAAATCTTCTCCTATTAAGGAAGGATATTAAGAAATCTATGATTTTTTAAATTAAAATTATATAGTACTCACTACCAATACATGATCTAAGTAAAAACTGTATTTGTGTTGCAAATATAGCTTGAAAACAATTACCCTAATCATCCCCCCCACCTACAAACTAGAGGGTCACCTCTCTAAATCCCTCCTGCAGAGAAATTCTGGAGCCAACACCAACCCCAGAAAAACAGTTCAGGGAACTATTTGTCAAAAGTTCCTGCACTGCCCTTGTTGCTGAATTCTGAAATTAAATAAAATGGGTGGAAGAGGTCCCACACGTCACTGGATTTTACATGGCAATCTAAACTTCAGTTGTGTAACTTTATAGTTCACTTTCCTTTTCCTCTCACACCAGGCTATTTTTTGCTAGGAGCTTTGTTCTTTCAGTATTACCATTCATCCCCTCCTCCTCTCTCTTTACTGCCCTTCATACACCGGAACTCATAGAATTCAAGGCACCTGCCTATTTCCTTGGGAACAAAATTGTAAAGAAGTTAAAATAGAAACGCCTCCGTTATCTCTAATAATCTTCTTGGGGGCGGGGGGGCGGGGAGGTGGGGAGGTGGTAAGAGGATAAAGATAAACCCGAGGTAGCTTTCCCCCACCTACAAGGCTAAAGGTGGTGCACCAAGGAAAGCAGCGCCTGCGGCCTCCTCGGCTCTAAACGCAGACTTAGGGGAGGTACCCCTTAGACGCGATCCGCTGCACAGGGGCCAAAATTTGGCACTTTCTTACTCATGCTTCCCAGATTGACGTCACCTGTTTGGAGGGGAACGGATTTCTGTCTCACAAGGCGTTTTCCCAGCATCAGTGCTACTGGAAAGCACGCGTCAGGGAGGCAGGAGCGCTACTGGGGCCCCAGAGGGATGGGTCCAGTCCTCCACTGATCGCTCCAGATCTGGGCCTCAGCTTCCCCGTCTGTCGGACGAGGGCCTGTACTTGACCCCGCTACGTGCCCACAATCTGAGCTATAGTGGAGGAATTAAGGTCTTAGGGAGTCACCACCATCACCTCCTCCCCCTCGCCACGCCGTTCCTCCAAACTGAATAATCCTCTTACGGGGATTAGTTTACCCCCAGACACCTTTTCTAGGGTGACTCAGTGGTTTCCTTTTCCCATCAGACACTGCCCGAGCCGGACACCTGCAAAACTAGCCTGGCCCAGGTTCAGGTCCAATCGAGCATGTGAAAGAGGAACGCCGACCCACGCCGTCCTGGCCGCGAGCGGGACGTGTGAAATGAGAGGGCCAGGCCCGCCCAGGCCCCCGGGACCGGCCCGAGGAGCCCGGCCGGCGCCCGGGACAAGGTGCCGAGCGCGGGCCGCAGCCGCCAGGGCGGGAGGGGAGGCGAGGCCCAGGAATGAATGGGCGGGCGGGCAGGGAGGGGCCGCGGGCCTCCGACACTCACTGAGGAAGACTCGGTACTCGAGGGTGAAGGGCGCGGCGCGCTCCTCGCTGCTGAAGCCGCTCATGATGCCGGAGACCAGCCGCCGCTGCCGCCGCTGCTACAAAGCCTCTAGCCAGCACGCGACGCCGACTGACAAGGAGTAAGCTCTGCGCCTGCGCACTGCCGTGACTGGACCGGCTAGCAGGGCGGGGAGCAGCCTTTAACGCTGCTGGCGCTCTCGAGCCCACGCCGCGCGCAGGCGCACTCCGTAGGGCCCGCGAGTCCCAGCGCCCCAGCCCCACCCCCTCGGGCCGCGCCTCCGCGGACCTCCCCTCAGCTCCCAGGCTGGGCCACGTGGCTGGCGGCAGGCTCTGGCTGAGTGATCCGTCTGGGCTGGCGGGCTTTGGGGCACTGACGGAGGTTGTTAACACGTTCTCAGCTTCGACCGGCTAAGAATTGACCGTCGACCTTTCGCCTCTCACATACACTGGAAATTCACCTTTGACTCACACACCCTTCTCCGCAGAGTAATTCCTTATCTCAAAAGACGTTTAGGAGTCAGCTGCTTTACCTGGCAATCCCTGCCAAGCAGTCTTAAAGGTGAGCGGTTTTCTGATCCTTTTAAACAAAGTTAAGACATATTACTGACACGTGTAATGGCTACCAGCTGGGTAGCAGCTCCATCACTTTCTAGTGTATGACATGGAGCAAACTGCTGTTAACCTCTGTGACTCAGTTTCTCACCTGGGAAATGGAGATGTTAATAGTAACGATTTCAGGGGTTGCTGGGATGATGAACTGAGTTGATACACGTCAAGAGCTGGAGGAAGAGCCTGGCTTGTTGTAAGCGCTCGGGAAGTGTAAATTGTTATTCCCACTCTCCCCAGTGGAGGATTCAGTCTGCTCCTCCGGCTTGCCCAACCCTCCCCACGTCCCCTAGGACTTCAGATGGAAGCAGTGGGATAGTCCAGGCGTGAGCTCAGAGTCCCCTGAGGACATTTCCTCAGGTGCAAGCTCCTTGAAACTTGTTTTTATACCACTGTTTCATGGTGTCAGGCCAGACCCCAAAAGCTAAAGTCAGTTGAGGTTGTGGGCAGATATTTGCATCACTTGCTTCCCCAGTTGTATGTGGGGTTTTTTTTTTACTGTATATTTCAGAATCCTCAAATTAGGCAATTATTATTCACCAATTTGATTACAAAATTATTTCGAAGAATGCCTAGTTTCATTTAAAATTTTTGATGGGCTGGTCTTCTTTAAATGATCTTGATTTTCTAGAGCATTAAAGATAATGTGCCTGTGTGACATTTTGACTTAAACTTTTTTTTTCAAATCAATATCTATTATATAAATGAGGTGCTCCCTGTAGTAAATGAAAACGTAGTAAGATAATTTTCCAGTTAGTGTTCCTCCCTTATCTCCAGCCAGACTCCCATTAATCTTCAGAAGGTCATGACTCACTGACCTTTTGAACACTACACCACATATCTTTACTGTAGTTAGAACACAAGGGCAGGAAAACAAAATAGTAGAGCAGTAGTTTAGTCAGTAATGCAACGCATTACTGAAAGCTAAGGCAATCTCTGCAGAGTGAACACTAAGTAGGCTCATGTTCAGAGTTTCTTAAAAGGATGCTCTTCCGACTGAACTGTGCCGTCAATTTTCTACCTTTGAGCAGATGGAGCTAGTTTTCTGGGAAAACCCCAGAATCTAATCTGTGATGACTTGTGAACAGACAGAAATGATGCAATAGTGTGCCACACGCACTTTCCCTTTTGCTTCCTGCCAGGTCAGAGCAAGCAAATAAAGTCTTGCTGACCTCTGGACTTGCATGCTAGCTCTTGTATTGAATGTATTCAGAGAGCCAATCAGTACCAACTCCAGTAAAAAGCCAAGCCCTGCCTTAGCTGGGGCAGAAGTCAGTGCTTTGTAACTTTCCCTTGCAGGCAAGGTTGGTGAACCCCACAGGCCCTTTTGACCTTGTTCTCTTTCTCATGTCTCCCTGGGGCCTAGCACAGTACCTGGCCTAGAGTAGGTGTTTAATGACTCTTTGCTGGACCAACAGATAGAGGAATTAATGAAAAAGAGGGCAAAAATACCTTCTTAAGTATAACAGTTTGACAAAGGATGAACCCAACTGTTCTCAAACATTGTCTTTCTTGCTCTGTGACCAAACCAGTGGCCCTTTTCAGTCCACATCCTTTTTGCTGTGGTTGACCCTGTTAGGCACTTCCAATTTCCTGATGCACTCTCTCTTCCTTGGCTTGTGACTACATGTCCTTCTGACATCCCTCCTACTTCTCTGGCCACTTATTTCTCATTTTCCCCTTTAGCCTTCTCTGCATCCCTTCATCTTTTTTTTTTTCTTCTTTTTTCTGGCCGCACCGCACTAGTATGTGGGATCTTAGTTCCCCGACCAGGGATCAAACCCACGCCCCCTGCAGTGGAAGCTTGGAGTCCTAACCACTGGACCGCCAAGGAAGTCCCATTCATCCCTTCATCTTGATCATCACTGTCTTTCTAACATCTCATGTTCTCTCTCTCTAGAGATACCCTCCCCCTAGGTTACCTTATGTATATATTTGGTGTCAACTACCACCTCTAGGTCCTATAACAGGAAAACTTTCAAATGTGTAACTGTGTTCTATTTAACACTTGTGACTCTTGTCTGTGCTAGGTGGTAGGGATGCAGTGCTTTGAAAGACATGGTTTGGGCCCTCACAGAACTTATAGTTTGAAGGGAAGACAATCTTCAGCAAATACATCCAAAAAGTTTGGATAAGTAGAGGGAGTTCCCTGGTGGCCTAGTGGTTGGGATTCCAGGCTTTCGCTGCCACAGCCCGGGTTCAATCCCTGGTCGAGGAACTGAGATCCCACAAGCTGTGGGGTGCTGCCCAAAAAATGGTTTGGATAAGTAGAGTGATAAAGGAAGTACAAGGCATTGCCTTGTGGGAGCAGAGAACCTCTCCAAGGAAGTGACCCTTAATCTGTGACCTGAAAGATGACAAGGAGTTAATAAAGCAAAAGGGACAAGGTAAAAGCCAGAAAGAGACTATGAAGAGATGTGGTCAGAGTTAAATGGTGGAGGGCCTTGGAAGGCATGACATGGGGGTTGAACTTTTTCCAAAAGAGAAATGAAAAACCTAGAAGGGGTTTTTAGCAGGAAAGTGACATGTCAGAATTGCTTTTAAAAGTGGCTCTGTTAGCAGCTTGAAGCCTGGATTGAATTTTAGCAAGAACAGAGGCAGGGAGAACAATGAGAAGGCTGCTGCAGTGGCCCAGGTAAAAGATGATGGTGGTGCCCTGGACTTGGGTGGCAAAAGAGGTGAGTGATTACAGAGCTATGTTCAAGGTAGAATCAATGGAATTGATCATTGGTTGGACAGAGTGGAAGATGAGGAAGATGGATTTGAGGATGATTTCTAGGTTTCTGGCTACGATAACTGGTTGAATGGTGTGTCGTTTACTGAGATAGTTTGGTTAGGATGGAGGGTAAGCAAAATGATGGCTTTAGTTTTGAATATTATAGCAAACACTGCTAGTTGCCTGCCCAGTAACCATATTACCTCCTCCTTTCTAAGAGAATCCTAAATTTGTTCAGGAATCTACTCCTCTATACATACCTTTGCTTCAGAGCAGCCAGCCCCTCCACTGTCTTCAAGGAATGCATTTCATTTTATTATTCTTTTTATTGAAATATAGTTGATTTACAATGTTGTATTAGTTTCAGGTGTACAGCAAAGTGATTCAGTTATACATATATATCTGTCTATTCTTTTTCAGCTTCTTTCCCCTTATAGATTATTACAAAATATTCCTCGTGCTATACAGTAAGTCCTTGTTGGTTATCTATTTTATATATAGTAGAGTGTATATGTTAATCCCAAACTCCTAATTTATCCCTCCGCCCTCCCCCTGCAAAGGAATGCATTTTAAATAAGCTAAGACAATCATGGCTGTCAGTATTTGTTTCAGGCATGCAAATGTGATACAATTCTGTCCAATGGGATGAAGGGAAGGCTGCCCAGTGTTTCAAGAAAAGGTTTTATCTTAAAAGGAGAGTATACTCCTGAATGCTTGTTGTTTGAAGCCACAGAAATTTTAGAGGTTGTTATAGTAGCGTAATCTAGCCAAAGCCCGGCTGACACAAATAACTGAAACTGCTGCAGCCCTCTTATGAGGCATTAACCACCAAGAGAGTTTGCCTGAGACAGAACCAAGCTGACATGCAGAGATTAGCAAAGCAAATGATGGAAAGAACTTGAATTCTTAAGATATCTTTGAGCTACTGACTTAACCAAGCCTGGAGTTACTTTTCCTCTGAATCTCTTATTGCATTAGATAACAAATTTCATAGAGTTTCAACCAGTTAAATTGGGTATTTCTGTTACTTGAAGTCAAAATACCTTGGCTAAAATAGACTAATAGCCTGAAAAAGGAATGAAATCCTAACACATGCTACAGCAGAGGGGAAGACAGAGGGCAGTGGGGAGTGATTATTCCTCTAACGGAGAGTGATTTAACACCACCACTGGCTATGTGACAGATAAGCTAATTTGCCCAAATCACCAAGCTTGGGTTTTTCCACGCACATTCATTTGGTTGCTTGCACATGACAACAGCGGCATTTGTTGGTTATGGGATTCAAAGGCCTGCGCATTGCAGTCACTAAGAGAACACAAACAGCTCAAGGTGGGACCTGACAGCCAGTTCAGCACCTTTCACCTCATCAATGACCACAAGGCAGAGGAGTCCAAAGGATGATTTCTTTCAGCCCATGGCTGCCACGAAGGCTTGATGTGGTATTGGATCAGACTAAATGCACATCGTTTACTTAAACTGCTGGTATTCCTTCCATCTCAGATCTGTGGAAGCCACTGAATGTGATGGAAATGTGGTCTTACAGCTAAAACAGCGGTCTGGAGCCTGTGGCTGGCTGGTTTTATTTTGAGGATTAAAGGGGATCTCCATCAAGCCTCTTTCTTTTATTCTGAACCTCAGTTTCCCAAATATAGGAAGGAGAATTCACAGCAGCTTGAGGTAGTGGCAAAAATCTGGGCTTCCTGCTCAGACACGCCAGGATTTGAGTCAGCTTCAGCACCATCTAGTTATATGACCTTCGGTAAGTTACTTAACTCTTTGAGACTTGGTTTTTCCATCTATAATATTGGAATAATAAGAAATACCTGTTTATGTAACTACTTCATTCATTCAACAGACATTTATTATTGGGTGTCTCCTACGTACGAGGCAGTGCCCTAGATCTGAGTCCACAAAAGTGAGTGAAATAGACATAGCTCCTGTTCTCATGGAGCTTATGCTCTGTTGTGAGAAATAAATAACAGACACAAAGCACTTAGTACTGTGCCACTGTGCCTGGCTTTTAACAAGTACTCGGTAAATGTTTTGAGTTGACCAGAAATGTAATTATTGAAATTCAGTACCATTTTGATGTGCATGACCTCCTTTCTCATGCTCCCTCTCCTACCTCAGGGCCTTTGCACATGATATTGTCTGTCTGGGTTGTTCTTTCCTCAGCTATTCACATGCTCCCTCTCTCACTTCATTCGTATCTATATTCAAATCTCGCCTTCTCAGAGAGGCCATTCCTAATCACTTACTAAAACAGCCCTCCACTCCTACCACATTCTACCCACAGGATCCTTTCAAAGGATCTATCTTGCTTTAAACCCATTCTTGATGGGTTTGAAAATCCTCCGTTAGTGATAAATTCCTCTTAGATTCAGGGCAAATTTTTGTACTAAAGTCTCTACAATGTAATCGTATCATAGAATTACATTTCAATATAATCATATTTCTAAAGATAGGTTTCAAAACACTTTAAATAACATAAGAATGACCGGGACTTCCCTGGTGGTGCAGTGGTTGAGAATCCGCCTGCCAATGCAAGGGACACGGGTTCGAGCCCTGGTCTGGGAGGATCCCACACGCCGCCGGGCGGCTGAGCTCTTGCGCCACAACTACTGAAGCCCACGTGACTGGAGCCCATGCTCCGCAACAAGGAGGGGCCACCGCAATGAGGCCCACTCACTGCAATGAAGAGTGGCCCCCACTCGCCACAACTGGAGAAAGCCCATGCACAGCAATGAAGACCCAATGCAGCCAAAAATAAATAAATAAATAAATTTTTTAAAAAGTAAGAATGACCAATAAGCATATGAAAAGATGCCCGGCATCCCTAGTCATCAGGAAAGTTTTTTATTTTTTTTAATTTTTATTTATTTTTGGCTGCATTGGGTCTTCATTGCTGCGCGTGGGCTTTTCTCTAGTTGCAGCGAGCGGGGGCTACTCTTCGTTGCGGTTGCTCGGGCTTCTCATTGCGGTGGCTTCTCTTGTTGCGGAGCACAGGCTCTAGGCGTGGGCTTCAGTAGTTGTGGCATGTGGGCTCAGTAGTTGTGGCTCGCAGGCTCTAGAGCGCAGGCTCAGTAGTTGTGGCTCACGGACTTAGCTGCTCTGCGGCATGTGGGATCTTCCCAGACCAGGGCTCGAACCCACGTCCCCTGCATTGGCAGACGGATTCTTAACCACTGCACCACCAGGGAAGTCCCAGGAAAGTTTTTCAAACACTGATTCTATTAAGTGTTGGCAAGAACAGCTAGAATTCTCATACACTGCTGATGGGAATGCAAAATGGCACGGCAACTTTGGAAAACACTTCAGCAGTTTCTTGCATAGTTAAACTATACACTTACAACCCAGCCAACCCACTCCTAGGTATTTACCCAAGAGAACTGAAAACATATATACATATAAAGACATATATGAATGTTCATAGCAGCATTATTCATAATTCATAAATTCATAAAAACTGGTAACAACCTAAATGTCTATCAACTGATGAATGGACAAATAAAATATCATATAGCCATACGATGGAATACTACTCAGCAACAAAAAGGAACAAACTACTGATTCATGCTGCAACATGGATGAAACTCAGAAGCATTATTCTGAGTGAAAGAAGCCAGACTCAAAAAGCTACACACTTGTTCCAAGTATCTGACCTTCCAAAATCAGATGAGTAGTTATCTGGGGCAGGGAGGAGGGGAGAGGGTTGACTACAAATTGGCACAAGGGAATTTTGGGGGGATGCTGGAAGTATCTTGATTGTAGTGGTGATTACACAACTGTATACAATAGCTAAAACTCATCGAAATGTACAGTTAAGATGGGTGAATTTTATTGTATGCAAATTATGCCTTAATAAAGCTGTTATAAAATTTTAAAACATATATATGCATAGAAAATGATTCCATACTTATCTCTTATGGTGGGATTTGGGTGCTTTTTATTTTCTTCTCTTGCCTTATCTAAATTTTGTAAAATTTCCACAATGGAGTATTTGTGTAGAGAGAGAAAAACACCAACAATAAAATGCCAGAAACATAAATAATTGGCTTGTTCAACAAGAAGTCTATTGCTGATTCCATATTGTTTGCTTGCAGTGAAGCCCATTTGGGTCACCTCCTTCTCATCTATCTTTCCTCAGTGGCACTTCTGAGGGCTGAGCTGAGGAAACAGATGCAAAAAGGTACAGAGCTTAACAGCAATGCTTTGTCCATCCAGCTCTCAGTTTGGCTGTCACCTGGATTTTTGGATGAATACACAGAAGACTAATGATAGGGGGGCTGTCATCCTAGTGGCCAACTCTGTCCTCCATTCCAACCTAAGTCAACTCATGTGTCCTCCAGGCCCCAAGAGAAAGTCCTCGGCAGAGGGCTGGGCAGATTATGGTTTTCGGGGTCCAGGCCGGGCATCTGCCTCCAGCTCACATTGGTCTGTGGAGTGCTGCATGGTCTTGGTCAAGTCAAGAGGCCATTCCTCAGGTGCAGACCCACGATTAGAATGATCGCTCATGCTGCAAACGGCAGGACAGGACGCGGAGTCCCTTCAGGAGCTTCGCTGGGGTGGGGACGCTCAGGGTCAACAGGCCTCTGGCCCTTTTCCCCTATCACACATCCAGTTCATTTCCAAACGTGCTGCCTATGAAAGGGCAGTCACCTTAGGCGACCCAACCAGCTTGTAGGCAAAGGATGGCACATGGGGTGAAATCCATATTGCTTGCCCTTGTGTGCCTTGGGGTAACCGGGCAAGGCCCCTGACAGGGCCCAGGTGTTTGTTGGGTCACAGGATTCCAGCCAGAATAATAAACCTACACTTATAAAAATACCTTCGTAAAATATGACCTCATGGAGGGAGCATACAATTTTCTAGCTACTCTAGTCAAGAAGTAAAGCCCAACAGAAGCTCAGAGCAAATGGGGTGGGCACAGGGGAATGAGACAAATCATAGCTTTCCTTGAGCCTCGGCTTCATCACCCATAAATGCCGAGATGGGAAAGATCCTGGGTCCCAACCTGCGGCATCTGTCCTCAGGGCTCACACACACCCTATCTTCAGGAGCTACTTCCAATATCTTAAAACTCCACACATTATTCACAACAGTCAAAATGAGGAAGCAACCCAAATGTCCATCGATGGATGAATGGATGACCGGCATATACATATAATGGAATATTATCCAGCCTTTGAGAGGAAGGAAATTATGCACCTACTACGATACGGATGAACCTTGAAGACATTACGCTAAGTGAAACAAGCCGATCACAAAAGAACAAATCCTGTATGATTTCACCTGCATGAGGTACCTAGGGTAATCACATTCACTGAGACAAAGTAGAATGGTGGTTAGCAGGGGCAGGGAGGAATGGGGAGTTATTTAATGGGTACAGAATTGCAGTTTGGGAAACTGCAGTTTCCAGTTTCTGGAAACAGACAGTGGTGATGGTTACACAGCAATGCAAAGGCACTCAACGCCACTGAACTGTACACTTAAAAATGGTCACATGGTAACTTTTATGTTGTATATATTTTGCCACATACACAAAAAACCAGACATTCCACAGGAACCCACAAGGCCTCTCCCCTCATGAAAGCATCAAGTCATGCCTGATTCAAATCAAATCTGAACCAGCAGGCATAGCCTTTGACAGATTTTTTTAAAAGAAATAACAGTAACAGCAAATATATGCATTATGGCCTAGTGCAGGCTTTTTTTGTTTTGGCAGGCCCAATCTTTCAAAGCATGGCATCTTTGGGGGGAAGTAAAACAAAGGGGCCTTGATAGAAGTTTGGCTTGGGTGAGTGCCCTGGTCTCCCCCCAGCTGTAAAGGCTGTGATTTTGTGGTTGGGGAGACCATGCTAAGGGAGAAACACACACCAGAGGAGAGACCAGACAGTGTCTCCCAACAGATTTCCCCCCTGCCACAGGGACAAGCATTTGGGTTTAAGAGGGCCCTTTCTCTGGTCTATTTTTAGAGCCTGGAGTCAGAGTTCTTTACAGCAAGCAGCCAGGAATCCTCTGGCCTATGTGACACAGAACACGGATACAGCACCAGAAATGGGGCCCACACACGCACTACCTAATGAGGGACAGGATGGCACACCCTTTCCTAAGACCCGCATCCATCACTCCCAGACACCTTGACCAGGGCGGGGTCATGACGGATCTTGGCAGCCTGCTCAGTACATGGGTCATAGAGAGCATACACAGAACAGCTCAGGCCAGATAGTACAAGAGTAAATACAATAGACTCTCATTTCCCAGACCAGGAGCTTGAGGGTGGGGATTCTGGTTCTGTGAGCATTCTGGTTCACCATCAGGCAAAAAGTCTTTGTGGGAATTTCCGGCTCTCCTCCCCAATCCACCTTCCTTGAAAAGAAGGAAGGGGCGTGGGAAGAAACCAGAAGACAAATTCTAACCCAAACCCTGCCCCTCTGTGGCTCACATGGTCCCTTTGAGCCTCAGTTACTTTGTAAAACAGCAACATCTCCTTCAGCCTCATTTGTATGGATCAGATGAGACAGTGTCTGGCGACATGCTTGGAGAACACACTGTACAGTGGCTTAGGAATTTTCTTCTGCCCCTACATCTAGTACTTAGAATGGAGTAAACAGGGTTAAGTCTTAAGTCATCGTGTGTCGATTAAGGAGACTACTGGAGCCTCAGAGTCACATTCTCTGCCCTGGAAATGTTTCTTTTTTATTCACTAAAATTCTGGCAGCAGTGCGTTTTCTATAGAGATGAGGGGGAAATACCCAGTTAACTGCAGATTACTGGAGCCGTGCAAGGATCACAAGGTGATCCCAATTCCTCCCACCTCCTGGAGAGAAGCCTCTCTCTTCAAGGTGATGCAGATATGCTGGGTGAGAGCCAGAGCAAACAAGGGATGGTCCCCATCCCTTTTTAGGGCACACAAGTTATCCATGCCAGGGAGAGGTTTAGCGTTTGCCATCCCAGAGGCCCCAGAAGACACCATAGCTTTGGTTGGCCAACTTCTCCCCTGCAATCCCCTGGAAGGAGCAGGGGAAAGGCCTTGCAGCTCCAGTGAGCAGATGTGTTTCGGAAGGCTGAAACTGGGTGCTATGCCCTCCCTTCCTCCTGTCCATGAATAAATAAACTGATGCTTCTTGTGGCCTTGCAGCTGCCTGTCGCACTGTGAGCTCTCACCTGGGCCGCCGTGATGGCGGTGGGCCCTATGGGTAGAGGAGGGAGGACGGAGACCCACCCTTCTCTGGGCTCAGACCCAGAGTGCCTGAAACTGATGCAGACTCCCCAGGGCTAGTTCCGCAGCTGCTCAGACATGACGTCCTGTAAATGGTACTTTGGGGAGAAGAGAATGGCCCTGGACACTTCCTGGAACAAACAAGACAAACCTACACAGAACACACTATGTTCTGGGAAGGGATCAGGGGAGTGGCTTCAATCATACATACAGGACACCAGGATGTGGACACCAAGCATCCGATGGACAGGCCAGCCTTGCTTTTCGCTTCTTCCCAGCTGCCTAATTAGGATTTCCACTTTTCACTGTGTTCACCTTCCGGGGGTCCTTCTGGAGACAGCTGGAGATGGTCAAAACCATCAGGCACTGGAGGCACACAGACTCCTGTAGGGTTTCCAGCTGAGACTGGGCTAGCCGCATCTCTTCTAACCTCAGTTTCACGTCTTCAGAAGGGGGATGAAAAACCCCTATTCTGAAAGCGTTTTGAGAATTCAGTGAGATGATGCTGGTGGCTTCTACCACACAGAAGGGTTTTCGGGGAACAAGGCTCCTCTCCCCTTACCCTCCTTTGCCTCTGTCTGAGGGGGGAGGTGGCAAAGAAGATTCCACTAGCAACTAACTGCTCACTGTCTTGTATTTGAGAGGGAGGCACATGGTACCCTCTGCTAACACCACACCAGGCCGCTAGCATGCCTGGGTGTCACGTGTCCAGCCGGGGCCCTCGGGTTCAGGGTCCGGCCCTCCATGTCCCACTCAAACGCCCCAGGCTGGTATGGTGAGGGGTGTATGGGAAAAGCCGGGACCCTCGGCGGCCAAGCCAGGGGGGGCCACGTGGCCACTGTGCAGCTGGAGGCGGCCGGGCCTGGGGGTCCCGGTGCTCGAGCCCGACTCGGAGGTTAGGCCCGAGTCGCTGGGCTGCACCTCCACGAAGACCTGCGTGCGCAGGAGCCCGCTGGGACGCCTCCCGGTGGCTCCCCCACGGCGGCGGGCAGAGCTGGGCGCGGAAGGCGGCCTGGAAGCCGCGGCGGAAGTTCTCGTTGAAGTAGCCGTAGATGATGGGGTTGGCGCTGCTGTTGAAGAAGGCCAGCCAGTGAGCTAAGGGGAAGGCGTAGACGGTGACCAGGTGCAGCTGCGGCTCGCTCAGCTGCCCGTAGTCGATGAGCAGCAGCAGGGCCCAGAGAGGCAGCCAGGACAGCGTGAAGAACAGCGCCACCATGACTAGCATGTGCACCACCCGGGCCCTGCGCCGGGCGCCGCGGCCGCCCTCCCCCGCCGCCTCCTCGCCGGTGCGCGCGGGCCCCGGGGCCTTGCACAGCTTGCGGGCGATGCGCGCGTACATGACCACGATCAGCGCCAGCGGCGCCAGGTAGATGTGCGAGAAGAGCACGGCCGTGTAGACCCTGCGCATGCCCTTCTCGGGCCAGGCCTCCCAGCACGAGTAGAGCGGGTAAGAGCGGTTGCGGGCGTCCACCATGAAGTGGTGCTCCTCGCGCGTGACGGTCAGCGTGACGGCCGAGGGGCACATGATGAGCAGGGCCAGGGCCCAGATGACCGCGATGGTGACCAGCGCCTTCCGCAGGGTCAGCTTCTCGCGGAAAGGGTGCACGATGCAGCGGAACCTGCGGCGACAGAGGAAAGAGAAGCAGGGGTCTGGGCGGGTCCCAGGGGTCCCAGTGGCCCCACGGATGAGAGCCATCCCCGATTGAGGGCGGAGGGCTGGGAGCGGGGTAGGGGCACTCCACCTTCGACCTTGCACCTTAGGTGGCATCAAAGAAGGCTCAGATGTTAATTAAGTTCGTTTGCAAGGAAACTGGTTTCTCACCTGTTGGGGAGTCAGCTCCTCGGCTGAGTAGCCACGCAACAAAGGCAAAAGGAGGGTTTTACAAGAGCTGAATCCTGTTTGTGCACTTCGGGGGATAAACATTAGCTGGCAGGTGTAAGGTCGGATCTTAACAAAGGGCACCTCGAAACAGGAAAGCTTCAAGTGAGCTTTATTAGGGAGCGATCCAGGGCGAGGTTCACTGGTCCGAGAGAAAGGAGCCAGAGAAGTCGCACCCGGGCGAGGGTTGGGCAAGATTTTATAGGGGAAGAAGGGAAAGGGGTGTGGTGAATCTGGGAGGGCGCAGGGTATTTCTTATTTGGTGGTCTTTTCGGGTATCCTGGGGGACCGTTAGTCCCGCCCCTCGAAAGGCGGGAAGGCTGGGCCGGGTGCAAAGTCCGCAGGTCAGTTTCTGGAACTGGGTGGTCCGGAGAGTTTCGGTCTGATGCAACCTGTGAATCTGATTGTGTTCCCCTGCCTCGGGCCAGTTGGCCTTACATCCCGACATCTTTGGTGTAATGGGGCGGCGTTCTGATCTCTGGCTACTTCATGCTGAATGGGGGCGTCGAAAAGGGAGTCGGGCGACCAGAGGTCCGAGGCTTAGAGGAGACCAGTGGGGGGTTCTGTAGGAAGCAAGGTGTAAGGGCCGAGGAGCATTTGGTTTGTGGCCACCCGAGAGACTTCCTCCACGCGCCTGCGAAGGAACCTAAGAAAACAGGGAGCGAGTGTGCTACGAAGAGGGTGCAGTCCGGGTTTGAAAGAGGGGTGTCAAAGAGTCTCTCTCTTGGTGGTTTGAAGGCTTCTATGACATGAGGGCAGGAATGGGATGGAAACCCCCCGGTGCCAGAGATGGGCAGGAGGGAAGCCGGGTTCAGGTGAGGGGAGAGATCAAGAGAAATAGCTGGGTTTTCAATGAACAGTAGGTGGAACTCCTGGATGCGGGAGGGGCCCAGGAGGGAGAGAGACTTGTGGCCTAGGAGGTCGACCAGCCGGTGGGAGGAAAACACGGTTAGTGAGTGGGTGGGCCAGAGTCAGTTTGAGTGTTTGTTTGGTCAGTTCAGCTGCTGCTGCTAGGGCCCAAAGGCATGGTTGCCATCCCCGAATGGTTGGGTCTAGCTGTTTGGAGAGGTGAGCCACAGGGCGGTAGGAAGCCCCTACAGGCTGGGCAAGGAGTCCAGTGGCTATTCGCAGGTTGCAGAGCTATAAGTCCGCACATTCTGTCCTTGAGTAGGCCGATCGGGTAGGTGTATCAGAGAAAACAATTTTTAGCTGTTTATGGCTTCTCCAGAAAATCTTGGGGGTTCAGGTGTAGAGTCTACATGACAGGTTGTCCCTATGTCACCTTGGCCAGCGTCCTTCCAACAGTGCCTCCACAGAATTAGGACAGACCTGCACCATTTCCTCATTAGGATGTCTCAGCAGTGATTATTATTACACCCTTAATTTACATCTGAGGAAACTGGGATTCAGAGGTAATAAGTAACTGGCTCAAGGTCACACAGCTAGCAAGTAGCAAGGACCAGCCTTGAGCCCAGATTTGTGTTGCTCCGCTGTGCCATATAAACCTGCAGCCGGAAACCCTCACTGTGCATTAGGCTCTCCTGAAGCATTTAAAAAAATACCTGTGCCCAGTTCTCCTGGTCGAGGATGCCAATCTGATTAGTCTAAGGAAGTCATGGGGCAGTTTAGGAGCTGAACCTAGACTAGAACACAGGCCTAGAGCTGACTCCCAGCCATGTTGCTCTTTCTACTTCAGCAAACTGTGTCCTGCTCTCCCGACTCCCCACCCTTTCCCCGGCCTGACAACACTTTCTACTTTCCCCACAGCCAGTCTCAAGCCTTGTTTTCTCAACCTACCTGACTCTGGCCTACTGGTCTCATAGCATCACATACTTAAGGAATTGCCAGAGAACAAATAATTCTTAAAGCACATAGTACTGGCTGTAAGTGCAATAGCACTTAATGGATGGAGGGGAATCCTGGGGCAGACCAGGAAGACTTCCTGGAGGAGACAGGAACTTGAAGAATAGTCCAAACACTACTGGGAGACACTGCACACTCACCTATCGTTAACGATGACAACAAAATGAAGATCAGTGAAGGAGGCCTTGCAGACAGGAACCCAGTTCTATCTCCCCAGCTGCCTACTTCACTGGGTCACAAAAGGCTGGGTTTGATGAGGGCCAAAGTGGAGAGAGGATGAAGACACTAGATTCTAGAAAGGGTGGAGCCAGTAGGTGCCCATGTTGGGAAGCAGACAAGGAGGAGGGTGTGGGTGTAAGGAAGAAATAGAATAATATTAACAGCTGACATTTGGTCTCTGTGCCAGGTGGTGTGTATCAGCTTCACAAACAGAAGTTCACTGAAGCCTCTCAGCCACCCTGTAGGATATTTACCATTTTACAGATGAGAAGACTGAGACTCAGAGCAGTTAATTGACTTAACCAAGGTCATGCAGCTAGGCAGCCCTCCAGCTTACCTGCCTGCCTCCCTTGCCCTGGGGGAAGTGCCTGGAGTGAACCCTTATTGAAAGGGCTCACTGAGAGGGAGGATGGAGAGGAGGACCTACTGCAGTTGGGTCGGATGTGTTGCCGGCAAAGAAAGCCTCCTTGGTCCCTGGCTCCATTCCATTGGCAGACCCATGCTTATCAGAGAATCTGATGGAATCTGAGGCGGAAAGACCAGAAGTAGCTGGACACAGTGGAGATGGGGAATCAGGGACCTGCAAGGAGGCCTGCTGCTCAGGAAACAAGGACTGCCCCCAAGCTCCTCTTAGGGCCCAGGAATCCCTCTTAAACCTCCTCAGGAGCTGCCTCCGGGCCTTCCAGAAGGAGGTGGCAGTGTCCTCTGCAGTCCCCCAAGTCTAGAAGGCAGCCAGCCCCACAACCCTTGCCTCTGTGGCTCAGGATTCAGCCCCACCGACCACAGAGCAGCCCCGGCCTCCTGGCAGGCCCAGAAGTGGAGACAGCAGCTTGGCCTAGTGCCAGGCCCGGGATAACCAGACAGGAACCTTCTCACCTTTCCACGGCAATGGCCACCAGTGTGAAAACAGAAGCTGACACGGACATGCCCTGCACCAAGCCGCTCATCTTGCATGTGGCGTTGTCGAAGGGCCACCCTGCAATGACAGAAGCAACCAGAGTGAGAGATGCCTCATTCGCAGAGAGCCGGAGACGTCCGGCCATCGGGGCCAGTCTCCTCTGGCTTGCATCTTTCCTCCATGTCCTGCCAGGTCATCATCCTGCCTCTGCTTACACACTTCCAGGAGTGAGGAACTGAGCAGCCAATACCACCGTGGACAGTCCTATTAGAGACAGTCTTTATACTGACCAGCGATTTCTCTCCATGAACTTTAGATCCATCCAGCCCTGCCTGGCTTTCTGCTCCCATAGGCCTGTTCCAGGTTCTAGGCCAGTGGTTCTCAGCCCTGGCTGCTCACTAGAATCAACGGAGAACTTGGAAAAGGACCAGTGCCCAGGCTCACACCAGACAACCGTATTTTCCAAATCTACCCAGGAGATTTGAGTGGCAGTCAAAGTTGAGAACCACTAGGACAGATCAAGCCTGACTGTCAGGCAGGGGGAGGTATAAGCAGCTCTAGCCCCTCCTACCTGATGTCCTCACTCTGATCCCCAAGCTTCTGCTTTCTCATGAGATCTGGGTCCCACCTGCTCTCAGGACTAGTAGCCAGGTCCACATCTTGGCTACCTGAGGCCGTGTGTTGGTAACTGCTTAGTGTTTCTGCCCCTCTAGGCCTGGGGGCAGGGCGGGGGGGCCCACCTTGTTCTTATCTGTTGTGCCTGCAGCAGGAGTCATCTTCCAAGGCTGGGGTCTTCTTTCACCAACGACCTCCCCCATGTTGATTTTCTGCCTGAACACTTACTAGATGCCGAGCACTGGCTCACTCAATCCTCACAGCAGCCCCATTATTCTCTCCTTTTTACAGATGTGAAACTGAGGGGGCGACTAATTGACTTACAGTCTCTTTGTCCCTAAATCACTATGGATTAGTGGTGAGAGTTTGGTCTGGGTGCCAGGGAGTTTAAATGTCATGGAAAGTCAAGATCGCTGTAGACAGCAGCCTGATAGACATGAAAAAAATGTTCAAACCTCATTCATAATTTAAAAAATGCAAATGATATTTGCTGTAGAGAAATAGGAGCTCTCAGACATCGGTGGTGGGAATGAAAACCGGTACAGTCCTTCTGGAGGGGAACTAGGCGATGCCTAACCTCTGCACTTATCTTTTGATCTGACAATCTCACTCTATCCTGAATATACACCTCTGATGACACAAAATACATATGCACAGAGTTATTCATTGTAGCATTGTTGTAATTGCAAAATATCAGAAACAATCGAAATGCCCATATAAAGAAGTTGTTGAATAAACTATGGTACATCCACACAGAAGAGTATTATACAGCTGTAAAAAAGAATAAGGAAGACCTCTATGAACTTATATGAAGAGGTTTTCAAAATATACTGCTAAATGCAAAAAGCACAGTACAAAGAGTATCTATAGTATATTACCCTTCATGTAAGAAAGAAGGGGATATAGGAAAATATACACTTATCTGCTTATTTGTACAAAGGAAGTATAGGAAGGTAGATCAGAAAATAACGAGATTGGCTACCTATACAGGGAGGCGGTAAGAATGAGGAAGAATGGGTAGTAGAGATGACAGAGGAGTGACCCTTCTCTGAGTATATCTTTTTGTATGGATCTGACTCCTTAGAATTATGGCAATGTTTCACATCTTCAAAAAATAAGTTAATTAACATCAGGATGTGGGGGAAACCCAAAGTGGGACACAAACAATACCAAATGAACCTAAGTGCATTACAAATGAATAAAATAACCACACTGAAGGGGAATGGGGAAGCAAGAAACTAACCTCAGTAACTTTGGAAAACAGTATTTTGACCGTATACTATAAGATTACAAAAAGAACTATACACGTACACTACACTCTCATTAATAAATGTGTTTCTCACAAGGGTATGGGTTAGCAATACTGAATCTACCTTATGTGTATACCAAGATGGAACAAATAAGTAAATATATTGTGGATAAATAGAGTTAAATTTCTCACTGTTAGAGAAAGAAGTTACAGGTGAGGAAAAGAGGAAAGTTAAAATGATCCTGTAATATTAGATTGGAATCAGAGGCATAATAGTTTTCAATATACATACAGATGGATAGATATAGAAATAAAGATGCACATGTTAAGTATGTGTGTGTTAGCACACATATATTTCCTAGCTCTGTCCCTCGAGAGGGCCTAGAAGCAATGAAACCCCAGTGCCAACGGTCACATCTAGTGCCAAGGTCTTGGTTTCTAAATGTCATTCTCCAATATAAGGAACCAGACCTTCTTAGAGAAATTGTTGATTGATTCCAGGGCTGGAGCAGGGAACATACAAGGTGAGCCTGGAACACTTTATGGTGCCAGAAAGTAAGGAGAGACTAAAAAAAATCCATGGTGGCATGTCAAAAGGACACAGGAGCCAAATTGAAAGAGCTCCCAATAGTCAAAACTGGGGTCAATTTAAGCAACAAAATAATGGTAAAACTGGGTTATAACCCATAGAGTAAAATAAATGTAGGGGGAATGATGTTAAGTAGAAGATCAACACTGAGGAAATATAACAGTAATAACTGTTGCAGGCAGGAACCATCCAATGGATGCTCTTAGTGAGTAAAAGGATAGTGAGAAACAAGGCATTTGCATAGTCTCAAAGCACCTCCCTATGAGATACTTATTAATTATAAAGGGGAAAATGGTAGCTTTATAATGGAAAAATCTGGCAGACACCACATTAACAAAGTGATCAACATCAACACCACCATTAATACGTATTGATAGTGTGTGCCTTATCAATATGTCTTCTGTAGTATTCTCATCAAATATGCATAAACTAAATCTAATTGTAAGAAAACATAAGGCAAACCCAAGCTTCTGGGGTTTCTGCAGAATAACTGATCAGTATTCTTCAAACACGTCAAGGTCAGGAAAGTCCAGAACCAAGGAACAGTCACAGGTTGGAGAAAACAAACAAACAAAAAACAGATACAATGTATGGCCCTCAGTTGGATCCTGGACTAGAAAAGGACTCCAGGGGACTCCTTTGTGGGGAAAGGAGTGAAATTCAAATAAAGTATGCAGATGAGTTAATAGTATTGTATCAATGCTAATTTCCAGGTTTCAATCATTATACTATGGTTATTTAGGATATTAACATTAAGGGCAGTTAGAATGGGCATCATCAGAAAATCTAACAAACAACAAATGCTGGAGAGGGTTTGGAGAAAAGGAAACCCTCTTGCACTATTGGTGGGAATGTAAATTGATACAGCCACTATGGAGAACAGTATGGAGGTTCCTTAAAAAACTAAAAATAGAACTACCATATGACCCAGCAATCCCACTACTGGGCATATACCCAGAGAAAGCCATAATTCAAAATGACACATGCACCCCAGGTCTTCCCTGGTGGAGCAGTTTAAGAATCCACCTGCTAATGCAGCGGACACGGGTTCAAGCCCTGGTCCGGGAAGATCCCACGTGTCGGGGAGCAACTAAGCCCATGCGCCACAACTACTGAGCCTGCCCTCTAGAGCCCACGAGCCACAACTACTGAGCCCACGAGCCACAACTACTGAGCCCACATGCCACAACTACTGAAGCCTTCGTGCCTAGAGCCCGTACTCCTCAACAAGAGAAGCCACTGCAATGAGAAGCCCGCACACCACAAAGAAGAGTAGCCCCTGCTCACCGCAACCAGAGAAAACCGGTGTGAAGCAACGAAGACCCAACACAGCCAATAATTAATTAATTAATTATTTTTAAAAAGACACATGCACCCCAATGTTCATTGCAGCACTATTTACAATAGCCAGGTCATGGAAGCAACCTGTGTCCATCAACAGAGGAATGGATAAAGAAGATGTAGTACATATATACAATGGGATATTACTCAGCCATAAAAAGGAATGAAATTGGGTCATTTGTACAAATGTGGATGGACCTAGAGACTGTCATACAGAGTGAAGTAAGTCAGAAAGAGAAAAACAAATATCGTATATTAATGCATATATGTGGAATCTAGAAAAATGGTACAGATGAACCAGTTTGCAAGGCAGAAATAGAGACACAGATGTAGAAAACACAGGTATGGACACCAAGCAAGGAAAGCAGGGGGTGGGGGGCGGGTGGTGGGATGAATTGGGAGGTTGGGATTGACATATATACACTAATATGTATAAAATAGATAACTAATAAGAACCTGCTGTATAAAATATAAATAAAATAAATTTAAAAGAAATAAAAGCTTAATCTCCTCCAGGAAAAAGAAAATAATAATAACATTAAGGGAAGGTAAGTGAAGAGTATACAGGAACACTCTACCATTTTTGCAACTTTTCAGTACATCTATCTAAAATTATTTCAAAATAGAAAGTAAAAGAAAGCAAAACAAAACACACCCAGATTCAAAAGGCTTCATACTGTATGAGTCCATTTATATAATATTCTTGCAAAGGCAAAACAATATTTTCTGTCCCTACAGGAAAACAGACCAATGGTGCCAGGGAGCAGAGGGAAGAAGCAACTACAAAGGAACAAGGGGGAGTTTGGGGGGGACAATGAAGTTGTTCTATATCTTGATTGTAACTACATGACTGTATATGTTTGTCAAAACTTGTGGAGCTGTACACTAAAAAGGGTGGGTTTTTTGTATGTTAAATTATACCTTAACAAAATATTTAAATGTAAAACATGCACACATGTATGATGCACATTTTGTAAGAATGCATGCAAATCACAAACATTACATTTAATAGAATGTTTGCCTGTCAGTGGGGGAGGGGGTTTGGAGTGGGGTAAGGGTACAGAAGGGAATGAATAAAGATACACAAGGGGCTTCCCAACACGGTGAAGTCACATAGTGCCAGGAACAGTGGATGCGAATAATTCAACTCTCTGCACCTGAATTCAAAAAAACAGAAACAAAGACAAAGAAAGAAAAGCTATGTGAAGTTTTCTTTTCTTGCAGAAGATTCTATTAGAAACAACGTAAATACCCATCAAAAAGAGATTGGTTAAATAAATTGTAGTACATCTATACAATGGAATTCTAAACAGTTGTAAAAAAAGAATAAAAACCTCTTTCATTTATTAGTATGGAGTAACTTACTCTATGTAAGTTAATTTTAATGAATCCTATTTACAAATTACATTTTTAAGCAGGGAAAAAGTGAAGGTGCAGAACTGACTGGTTAGAAAGTTAGCATTTCCTTAATTTGCTTGTACTTATATAAAATATTTTTGGAAAGTGCTTGTACTTACACCAAGTATTTTGGGGAAGACATACAAGACACGGGCAGCATCAGTTCCCTCCCAGGAGAGAGCTGGAAGCCCAGAGCACAGAAGTGGAAGGAGCACTTTTCACTGGATACCTTTTGTTAGCTTTTGACCATTGAACCATGTGAATGTGTTGTCAATTTAAACAATTTTTTAAATTTACACATGTGAAAAGGACCGGCAGACACCACCTTAACCCACTAGTGACCTCACCATATCATTGTTAACTGGTGTGTGTGTGCGTGCGTGCGCCTGTATGTGTGTGCACCTCTGCACGTGTGTGCATGCATGCATATGTTTGCCTATGTGTTTTGGGAAGAAGGATGCAGTTTCTGTTCAGCAGCCCTGAAAGAACCTGGGATTCAGCTGTGATTAAAGATCCCACCAGGCACAGCCAGTACAGCCGACGGGAAGCTGGCAGCCCCGGCTCCACTTTCTGGGTCCTGGAACCTACAGAAACATAGGCTGCTAGTCCCCCAGCCTCAAGTCCGCTAAGTCACTCCATATGGGGCTGTCCATTTGAATCCTGAGTTCCTGGGAGCTCTGAGCTCAGAACCTGCAGGCACAGACCTCTAGGGGTCTCCACAGCTCTGGAAACTAGTCCTTCCCACCAGTTAGTCTGTGGAGGCTTATTCTGAAGTAAGAAAGGTAAATCACAGGGGAGAGAATAGATGACGGTAGGATCCTTCTGATATCTGCAGGATGATAGGCAGGAATTTAGCGTTCGGCTGGTCTAGTTCTGCTTGGATCCCTTCTACAAAATCCCTGCTAAACAGCCATCCAGTCCCTACTTAGACACTCCCAGTGACAGGGAGCACAATACCTGTAGGAGAGAACACTCTTTTGTTGGAAAACAACTCAAATAAGTTTTTAGGTCCTTGTTCAGAGGAAACCTGCCTCCCTCCCGCTTCTTCCCGCTGGCTCTAGTTCTGCCCAAGGGAGCTACCTGGGAGAGTAGGACTGAACAGTGTAGTGGTTAGAAATATAGATGTGTGAATGTGGGACTTGACACTTAGCTGTGTAAACTACAGACCTGCCCCTTAATCACTCTGCGCATCCGTTTTCTCATCCATACATTGGGGGTAACAATAACGCATACTTCATTGGGTTGTTGTGAGGATTAGTTAAGATCATGCAGGAAGAGTAAATCACACAATGCCTGGAACATAGAAAATGATTAATTCATTACATCTGTTATTTCTAGTCCCTCGGCCACAAGGCTGTCCTGAGATTGTGAGACAATGGCATCTCGGCCAAGAGACCAGGCCAGCCATGATTTCAGGGGTAGGGGTACTCCCGCTGCCTCTAGTGCTTCCACTCACCAGTGATGAGGTTGTCCACGAGGGTGGTGGGCATGCAGAAAATGCCCACCAGCAGGTCGCTGACGGCCAGGTTGAGGATAAACATGTTGGTGACGGTGCACATGTGCCGGTTCTTGAGCACAATGAAGCAGACCAGGGTGTTGCCCACCATGCAGAGGAGGAAGATGAGCGCGTAGGCCACAATGAACACGGCAGCCACCAGGGAGGAGTGCTGGTAGTAGGAGGAGAAGGTGAGGTTTGCAGCAGTGTTGGCCTCGGCATCACTCCCATTCTGGCATGGGGGCCGGCTGCTGTTGGAAGGCTGGGAGGGCTCCCCTAGGAGCAAAGGAGCACACGGGTCAGGACCCCAGGCGAAGAAGAGATGACAGACTTCTCACCGCTGGCGAGATCCTTCTGCGCTCCAAACCCTGCCCCTGCCCTAATACTCAGATCATGTACTCAACTCCAACTGCAACTGGATGCGCTGATGCAAGACTTCTCCCCCACAGCCACTCAAACCCTGATCTCACACCTCCCACCCCGTCTTGTCCACCACTCATTTCATTTCCCAATGTTGGCTCTTCTCCATTTGCAGACAATCCCCCTCTGCCCCATCTAGCCTCCATCCTTCTCAGCCCTGCTCTCTGCCCCAGAGGCTGACTTCTCAGGACTACATTACATCAGGACTGTATGACCCAAGTTCCCTTGCGCTCTGGGCTGTTTGCTTGTTTGTTTGTTTGTTTACTGGTGTATAGTTGATTTACAATGTTGTGTTAGTTTCTGCTGTACAGCAAAGGGAGTCAATTATACGTATACATATATCCACTCTTTTTTAGATTCTATTCCCTGCCCTCTGGTTTTTGACTGGGTTCAGCCAATGGGAGGCACTGAAGGAGCTTGAAGGAATGAAGGAGAGAGAAGTCAGGGTATTCATCTCCTGACTCCGTCCCTGCCTGGACCAGGTCTCCTGTGGGGCTGTCTTTATGGGCACAGCTCCTGCTGGGTGACTCCTCTCCCACGGCTCCAGCTCTTGCAGAGCCACAGTGACACCGTTCCCTCTCTGCACTGACCGCTTCCTGTGACTGCCAGTTGCTGGGTGAGTCACCATCCCATGCTGGTTCTCCTGCCTTCCACTACCCACTGTAAAGTCTCTCTATTAAACTCTCTTCTGTTAAATCCTTTCTGAGTGCACCACTTGTTTTCTTCTGGGATCCTAACTATTAGACCCTCAAAATCTTTGCTATCCCTCATCATCATGTCCACAGAACTTTAGTTGGGGAAGGCAAGAAGGCCGTAGAGGGAGAGAGAGCAAAAGGGGACTCTGAACCAGGGCTGAGGATCAAAGAAAGCACACGTTAAATTCTCCAGAAGATCATCCGAAGCCAAGGCCACCACCCATCCTTTACCTCCTCCCATGGCGGTATCAGCTGCCTCATTTGCACAGCATTTAACAAAGCGCTTCCGTGTCTATTATTTGATCTAAGCCTCCCCGTTACCCCATGAGGTAAACAGGTTAGGTATTAGCCCCATTTGAAATGGGAGAACTGGGATCAGAGGGGTTCCCAGACTCGCTCAAGGGGACACAGGAGTCTGCAACAGAGTTGGCCCTGCTCCGTGTGTCTCTAATTCATCCCAGGCTTCAGTGTGTGTCTCTCTAGACACGTATGGAAGGGAGCGGCAGAGTGTCCAACCACAGCTCTTCTGGGAAGTCCCTAGTTATGGTGACTCATGATGTCGTCTTGTAAACTCTCCTCCTGCCTTCCTCTGGGACTGAATGTGGCCTGTTCCAGGAGATGAGGAGTCTTTAGGGGAATCTTCTGTTGCATCCAGAGCTCAGCCACTGGCCTGGAGGACGGCCAGAGGCTTGGGACCTGGAGGCTAGAAAGACCCTGGGGGAGCACAGGCCGATGACCTGGCACAGTGGGGACAACAGGGACCAGCAGGTGCAGCGGGGCACTCAGGAGGGGGGTGGAGGGACTGCCGGTGGAGGGGGAGAAGCTGGAAGTTTTGGGTGCACAGTGAGAAGAGGAAATGATATTCCCCTGCTTAGGCCCTCCAGGTGCAGCCAGTAGTACCCAAACATCTTTATTTTAATATGTCAAACACGTACAAGAGAGAATGTAATAGTGAATATATACAAGAGTATATAGTTTAATGAACCATGACAAGAGAGAAGAGTATAAAGAACGCCCATGTATACATCGTCCACCTTCAACAATTACCAGCTCAAGGCCAATTCTGTTTCGTCCATACCCACACCTCTCTTTGGATTATTCTGGGGCACAATCACATCACTTCCTTTCATTCATAAATATTTCAGCTTGTATCTCTAAAAATTAGGACTCAAGAAAAATCCATAACCCAGTATCATTATCACACCTAACAAAATTAACCATTATGTCACAGTATTATCAATTATCCAGCATTCAAAATTCCCTCATTGTTACAGAATTTTTTAAATAATTGGTTTGTTTGAGTGAGGATCCGAACAAGGTTTCTGTTTCTATTCCGTATTATGTGGTGAACCACCCCCAAATCTCGTGACATGGCACTGTGGCTTAGGAATCTGAGTGGCCCTTCTGCAGGTCTCTCATGGGATCACTCATGCAGCTGTGGTCATCTGATGGCTCAGCTGGGGCTGGCAGGTCCAAGATAACCTCCCTCACAAGGCTGGTGGTTGGTGCTACGGTGTCTTAGTTCCCCTCCATGTGGCCTCTCATCTTCCAAGAGGCTAGACTGGGCTTTTTTTTTTTTTTTTGGTGATACGCGGGCCTCTCACTCTTGTGGCCTCTCCCGTTGTGGAGCACAGGCTCCGGACGCGCAGGCTCAGCAGCCATGGCTCACGGGCCCAGGTGCTCTGCGGCATGTGGGATCTTCCCGGACCAGGGCACGAACCCGTGTCCCCTGCATCGGCAGGCGGACTCTCAACCACTGCGCCACCAGGGAAGCCCTAGGTGGTCTCTTTCTTAACGCTAAGGTTGATCAGTGGGCTTAGCTGATGTCAGCCTGATCCCTCCACTGTCAAGTTCCCCATTAGCTTTTCACCAATGTTTTCAGCAGGAGCCACTAACAATTATTGCCTAGACTCCTCATTGCATCTCGAATACAATCCAAACTCTTTACTGCATGGTCTGATTCCTGTTGTCATCACTGGCCTCACCCCCTGCTACTCTCCCCTTTGCCCTTTGTGCTCTGGTCACCTCGTGATGCCTCCAACACATTCTTGCTCTTTCCAATCTCAATGTCTTTATCTCTTTCGATTCCCTCTGCCTCTTCTCTTCCTTTAGCTGTCAATTAAACATTGTCTTCTCGGAGAAGCCTGTACCCGATTACTCTATTTAATTTAGGTGCCCCATTATTATCTCTCACAGCATCCTGCTTATTTTCTTCAATCTGCCGATATTTTATTTGTTTCCAGGTTTATTGGTTTTTTCCTCCACCTTTGAAAGTCAGGTCCTGGAGAGCAGGGATCTTCACTCTTTCGTTGGTGGTCATATCCGCAGCATCTCGTCAGGGCCTGACAACTGTAAATGCTTTACTAAATGGTTGTTGAATGGATAAATATTTGTATGAGGAGAAAAAGGAAGGAAAGACAAATCCTGACATCAGGTGACAGGGTCCTGCTCAAGGCTGGCATTTCTGGTGTTGGAAGGCCTTCTCCAGGGTCCTCTGGAAAGAACTCCGCATCACAGAGTCTGCTGGGAGCCTCCCTAGATAGCTCACCCTTGATGAGCCTCAAAAATCAACCCGCATGACTTGGGGAAATCTGTGGGTGTGGATGGGTAGAGGGAATTGCCAGAACCTGCCCAGCTAAACTCTAGTCTGCCTGTTTCCCCCACTGCCTTTCATTTGGCCCTGAGAAGTCTGGGAGCAACCCTGCCCATCCCTGGACCTTGAGCCTGAGCATCCGTCTCTATACTTAGGCCAGTCTCTGGCATTTATTCTCAAGGAGAAAAACTGCTTCCTATTCCTGGCAACTCCCCTGGCCTGTGGTGAGATGGGTTGGAGGCAGGCAGGCCTCCCACCCGACCTGGGCCCCAAGCCAGCAGCCGGAGACCTCATTAACAACTGGCCTCGTCCTTCCTGGGATCTGCCTGGTGCCTTTGTGGATACACTACAGCCTGTGAAAATTTCATCCACTGAACCCAACTGAGCCATTCCTCTACTCGGGGAGCTTCCTGGAGGTCTCAGGAAGCTGAGATATGGTTATCTCCAGGGCATTCTGATGATCTCAGAGATCAAGCTGTGAGCCACTGAAAGTTTGGGGCCAGAGAGAAGATGGGGGGGCACTGGTTCTCAGTGTGTGGTCCACCGCCAGCAGCATCAGCTTCGCCAGGAACTTGCTAGAAATGCAGATTCTCAGGAATCACCCCCGATCTAGGGAACCAGAAACTCCAGGGAACCAGAAACCAGGTATCTCTGTTTTAACGCATCTTCCAGGTGATTCTGATGGACACTCCAGTCTGGGAACCACAGATAAAGGAGTTGGACCAAAGACCCTGAAGGTAGTGGATGCACACAGACTGGAAAACCCCGGCTCTCCTTCCTGGTGACTTCAGGCAATAGATGGAATATCTGTGTCCCCTCAAAATTCATATGCTATAACCTTTTCCCCAGTGTGATGGTATTTGGAAGTAGGGCCTTTGGGAGGTATAGTTGACCCTTGAACAACACATGGGGTGGTTAGGGGCTCGGACCCCTGTGCAGTCGAAAATCCGAATAGAACTTTACAGTCGGCCCTCCGTATCTGTGGGTCCACATCCACGGATTCAACGAGCCACAGATCGTTCAGTACTGTAGTACACATCTACCAAAAAACAATATCTGGGTATAAGTGGGCCAACGCAGTTCAGACCCATGTTTTTCAAGGGTCAACTGTAATTAGGTCATGAGGGAAAGCTCTCATGAATGGGATTAGCGCCTTTATAAAAGAGATCTCAGAGAGTTCCCTTGCCCCTTCCACC
The DNA here is from genome assembly GCF_003676395.1 of Aethalodelphis obliquidens. Lineage (NCBI taxonomy): Eukaryota > Metazoa > Chordata > Mammalia > Artiodactyla > Delphinidae > Aethalodelphis > Aethalodelphis obliquidens. Next base: position 14,296,661 of record NW_020837981.1, on the reverse strand, counting down.
ACCTAAGGACACAGGGAGCCCGTGTGTGAACTAAGAAGCGGGTCCTCACCAGACACTGGATTGGCCCCTCGATCTTGGACTTCCCAACCGCCAGAACTGTAAGAAGTAAATTTCAGTTGTTTATAAACCACCCAGTCTATGGTATTTTGTTATAGCAGCCCAAGCTGACTAAGACATCGCCTCATCTATGTGGGAACTTATTGTTCTCATCTTTAAAGTGGAAACACACAATTCCTGGCTATGACCTCGGGTAAGTCATCACCCCTCTGGAAACCAAAGTCTTCACTGGCAAAATGGAGATAAGCTCACACTTACTGAAAAGAGTGAGATAACGTAAGAAGAGAACTCGGCGAAATATGGGACACATGGCACTCAATACGTGTTAGCCCAGCAGCAGCCCTACTGACAGTATTAAACTGCACCATGAACCTGAGCATGATATTTTTATAATACTTTTAGTGTGGGCCTCCCTGCAAAGCCTGAAAGATAAATCAACACCAAAATGAAGTTCCTGAGCACAGAATCCGTCTGGGTACGCCTCTGAGTTCACAGCTCTCCCACTAATACCTTCATCGTTATAGCCACCTGCTTGTCTGTCCCGGTACCACCACCTAGGAGCTCAGCCCCAGACTAGAGACCTGGGTTCACCATTCAGCACCCACTTCCCAAAAGCCTCCTGGGTGAACACAGCCTGGGCCATGAGCCACTGGGGACCCACAGAAGAACACAACACAACACAGTACAAATGACTAATGAACACATGAGACAAAGAAGTTCTTTTGTAATCAGAGAAATGCAATTTTAAAAGAACACAGGGGTAAGCTTTCCATCAATCAGATTCACAGAGAGGAAAAGCGCTCAGTGACGCCAGAGGGTGGCTGTGCACTGTGGGGCGTTGGAGAGACACACATCCGCTCAGCCTTTGCAACTGGGGCACATCCATTCAGCACCCTGACACCAGACTCACACCCGGAGCCAGGCGTTCCACTTCTAGGGATTCACCTAAGGAATAGAACAAGTTCTGATGGTGTGAGGGAAAATACTGGCCAAGGTTGAAATGCTTACAAAATAGTATGTACACGCATTATAAACTGTATTGCGTATAAAAGTGTGTGTGTGTCATTCCAAACAAATGACGAAAAATAAACAAAAAAACGTTAACAGTGTATATTCACAGCGGGTGTTTTAAGCGACTCTTATTTTCCTTTTCACTAAACTGAGTTTTAACCATTCTAATCAGTAGGAAACTGATAAATATGATTAAAATACTCACTACTTCAGTGGTTCTCAACTCTGACAGTGTCTCTGGCAGCATTTCTGGGGGCACGGAAAAGCAGAACCCACCTGGACTTCCAAGAAGCTTCTGTGTCCCGTGCTGGAGGGACACCAGCTAGCTTGCTCCTCTCCCCTCCTCTCTCCAGTGACCTTCCCCCGCATGGGCCACTTCCCCACAAGTCACCCATCACCAGGCAGTGTGAGCAGACATCCTCCCAGCCTCTGGCCTCCCTCAGCCACGGAGCTCCCAGGCCGGGCAGGCAGCTGTGGAGGCTTCCAGGGGCTCTGAGGACGCCGCTAGACTGGGGCTGGGCTGGGAGTGGGGTGGGGACTGCTGTCCTCTGCTGTCTTACTGCACAGCATACCACGCAGCCCAGGCCCAGGGTGGAAGGCCTGAGGGGGACTACTGCCCACTGACCCCAGCAGCTCTGCAGGAGGCTGGGCAGACTGCGGTGTCTGTCTGCAAGCCCTCAGAGACCACCCAGATCCTATTTTTGGGCCAGCCACCCAAGAATACCTCCTTCTGCCCTCCTGTCAGTAATCCGGCCAGTCCGTGACCCTTTGCTCAATGAGACCTGGTAAGCACACAGCTTCTAGGCCAACTCTGAGGGACAGAAGGTTCTTCCTGTTGTTGAGTTGAGTTGTCTTACTGTAACTTGTCCCCACCTGCCCCAGTTCTGCTCCCTGAAGCCACACAGAACAAGAATGGGCACCTGTCCCCAAGGTCATCCCCCTCTCCTTGCCATTTTTCCCACCCTGAATATCTCAGTGTCTCTTCAGCAAGCAGGATTCTAGACCTATCTCACTGTCAATCCATTTTGATCTCCCCAGAAACTTTCCTCAAGGTTACAAACCAGATCTCCCCTATTTGAAATGTATGCAATTGATTTTGGGGGGGACCTAAATTCAGGACTTTGCATTTCACTTCCATTTACATTTCACTTTCTTGGTTTTGATCCAGCATTCCAGAATGTTCAGATACCCTTCATTTAAATCTTGAACTGTTGCCATGTGGGTGTCATGGCTCTTATCCACAGATTTGATGAGCATGCCTTTTATTTTCCCTCTAAATTACTTAACGTCATGTCAAGGTCAGAGTCCGAGGGACCTCTAAGCTGCATTAAAGTCTTAATGAAAGCCCCGCCATCAGTCCTCCAGCCCCCTTCCCGCAACCCTCCATCAGTTCACAGGGCTCTCATGAGAGAACTTAGCAGGGTCCTGCTGAAATCTCCTAATTCATCTTTCTACCTCTTGGAAACCCAGTCTGAAAGAGGAAATGTGGTAGGTTTAGCCTGATCTGTTCTTGGTGAGCACTAATATGTTCCTAATGACCACTACATCATTTTCTTTCTTTTTGAAAAAGATTGTTTTGTTTTTAAAAAAAAACAATGTGCTTTCTATAGAGCAGTTCGGAGCACGACAAAAGAAGAGAGTAAAATAAACATCCCTGAAATTTCACACCCAGAGATGACCCTCATGGCCGACGCGTTTGTGATGCTCCCAGACACATCCCAAAGATTCTGGCTGGGTGGACAGTTCCCTGCACTTCCAGTGCCTCAACAAGCCTGCACCAGGGCTCTCTCTGGCTTGCTTTCTTTGAAGCCACAAACGGGAACAACCTAGGCGTGTGGGAGTACAGCCAGGGGAGAGGAACAAACAGCAGTCAGCTCCCCATCTTGCGTGGTGAAAATCTCAGGTGCATTCTGCACTTTTCTCAGAAGGCGACCAGAGAGAGAGAACCCTACTGGCCCATAGCTGAACCCAGCTCATCCACATGCCTGGTTCTGGTTCTTGCCTTTTCTCCCTTTCCCATCTTACTCTCCTGACCTCTGCTCCCAGGCATAAGCTCTCTTAGGGTGTGCTTTCAGAAGCAGGAGCCCCCAAAGATGTTAGTGACCATCTCTTTGCACATACTTTACATATACATCCAATAATAAGCCTATGTAATTTTGCATAAAGGGGATCATACTAAACATGTGTTCTAAAACCTGCTTTTTAAAAAATTACTCACAGTAGGCAGTAAACATATTTTCATGCCAGTAAATGAAATCCTAAACACAGTTCTTAATGTCTATACAGCATGCCGTTGCAGGTGTTCTCATCGTTTAATTTACTTAATTTATGGACATCTGGATGACTCCCGATTCTGCAGTGTGATGAGAATGCTTGGGCACATATCTTTGCAAGCGTACAGGATGGCAGCCTTTGAAGAAAATTCTTAGATGTGGGATTGCTTTATTGTCTCCTAAGTGTTCACTGTATGTTGGATCATTTATTCCGGAATTTTAATAGAGGTCAATATCAATCTGAGCAGTTTAGGGTTTTTTAAATCTACCTTTCCTTCCTCTCTGAAAATCGGGACATTTGCCCATCTTCAGTTTTCTGGCACTTCCTTCATTCCCTGTCATTTCCTCTAAGGCAATAATTACATCTGCAAATGGCTCCAGGTCCCTGGGATGTCATTTGTCTGGGCTTGGATTGTATGTGGCTTGACGCCTTATCCAATCACCTATCTTGGGCTTCAATTTCCTCCTTCCACCATTTGAAGTAAAATTGCCTGTGCCCTGCGCTGGCTGCTCTCCCTGGTGCGTAAAGGTTACGGGCACCACATGCCCAAGCCCCGAGCAGGTTCATTTGCTATCCTTACGTAGACTTTGAAAGCTCTTTGCTCTGTCTTCACCAGTTTTCCTTGGCTTCCGTTCACTGACACTTCGGTTCTGCATTTCTCATTGTATCTTGTGTGTGTGCACTTTTCAACCCTAACTCACTGGAAAGCTACAACTGCAGCTGCACACGATGTTCTGTAAAACTCCCTTTTCTCTCTTGCCAGCACTGTTTGCAATGCCTTGCTTGGCATTTCTGGGTTTTATTACCTCCTGGAGCAGCCTTCTTTTACAGGTATGATTTTGTTCAACACATCTTGTCTTATTTTACCCTCACAGCCACTCTGTGAAGCCAGCTGAATGTAAGTTTCTCCATTCAAGAGATGGGTAACCAGTAGCACGGAGAGGTTTAGGCAAAACCCCAAAGACACCCAGCAAGCCAGTGGACCAGCCCTCAGTCCTCCAGTTTCTTTGCCCAAATATGGTTTCCCTTCCTACACTGGCTGAGAGGGGCATCTGGACCCCCACCTGGTAAGGCTGGAGGAAGCAGCCTTATGCCTGGGGTCCCTATCCCTTAAAGTCCTGGAGGTCAGGTCCATAGTTCCCTCTCCTTTCTCCCAGGGAGGGAAATTCTGCATTGAGCTCTTGTGTAGAATTCCATCTCTGTGACTTTCCCTGCTGGAAGGGATGGCAATTACTCTAAAGCTAATAGGTAAGCTGTCCTCAGCCGGTTTCAAAGGAAACCATGCAGGAGGGAGCGTCCTATGCACACAGGGACAGAGGCTTCCAGGTTTTTTACCCCCTCCCTCTCTCTCTCAGTTTCTCACACATACATATTAACGCACACACACTACAGAGCCCTCTAGGTCTTTCTCTCTCTCCCTCTCTCAGTGTGTGTGTCTGTCACACACACACATACCCACAGTGTCACAGTGTTGGGCTCTGGACAGCCCCCGATGAGACCCCCCCCAGTCCCTTTCCTGTCTCTTGGCTCACTGCTCCTTAGTCGGTACCCCCCCCCCCCCCGCCCCCGCCCCCGCCCCAGCCCCGGGGTCACTCACCCTCCATGTTGCCCACTCCGGCCCGCTCTGAGACAGTCACCAATGGAGGGAGGCAGCGGGCCCCTGTGAGCCTGCAGAGGACAGCGGGTCTCCGTCGCTGGGCTGCTGGCACGCGCCCCTGCCTCTGCGCTTCGCGGTTCTGGTCCAGGGCCCGGCGGAAGCGCACGGAGGGGCGTGCGCTCGCAGGCCCCAGCCCTGCGCGGGGTCTCGCTCCCCTTGCCGCCCGGAGGCGGCCGGGCAGCGGCCGGGGCTGAAGGCTCCCGAGCAGCGCAGCTACCCTCCCGGCTCTGCTGCCCGCGGCCCGTTGCCCGCTGCCCGCCCTCCCCGTCCAGAGGGAGGGGGATCGCGCCGCGCCGTCGCCATGGCACCCGGCACACGTTTGCCTGAGCAGCGCCCCCTGCCCGCAGCATCCGTCCGAGCCTGGGCGCCCCGGGTCGCCTCCCAGATGTGACTCCCTCCGCAGGGACGGAGCACCCCTCCAAAGTAGAGGACAACCCACTGACCGCTGCAGCCCTGGCCGCGACATCCGATAACTCTGTGTCCCTCTCCCCGTGACTCCCATCCCAGCGCCACTCTTCATCCTCGTCTCACCCCAGCCTGACCCCCAGCCACCCAGTCTGGTGTCCAGGACCCTGAGGCCCTCCTGAGAAGGGGATGGAGGCAGCTGTGATACACAGGAGGGCAAGGAGAGCAGGGACAATGTGTCAGTAGATGACCACTGACTCTGGAATTAAGTGGCCAGGGGCTCACCAGATGTCTACCCTTGGACAAGTGTCTTACCTGCACCTGAGCCTCAGTTTCTGCATTTGTGAAATGCCTTTTAGGGAAGTAAATGAGATGACGTCAAAGTTTCTGCCCAGCATGTAGTAGATGCCCAACAAATGGTCCGTTGAGCTGGGTAGGAGGCCAGCTCCCTCCCACCATTCTAGCCCCTGTCAGGCACCACCATAGACTTTTGTCACATGAATGATGAGCCCAGGTTCCAGGCAGATGGAAGAGAGTGAACGTCCCATTCTTCCCATTATTGGGGATTAGGGGTTTATTCTGGGGGTCTCTGGGCAAACGGTTCCTACCAGGCTTCTTCCTAGTCTCCCTTCTCCCTCTAGCCTGTCCTCTGCCCCAAATGGCTGGCAGAGTCTCAGGACTGGAAGGGCCTTAGAGGTCACTGAGTGTAACCCTGACCTGGGCAGGTGTCCCCATCCTAATGCCCAGCAGTGGGTTCTCTGCCTTCACATCACTCTCTTTTCCCCAGGACAGCCCTTCAGAGAGCTGGAGGGAGGGAGGGCACCCTCTCAAGTCTGCCCTTCTGCAGGTGAAACACCTGGGTTTCTTTGGGCTTTTTGCTTCCTGTGATTTGCCTCAGTTTCATCTGTAAAATGGGGATAATGTCTATCCCCTAGAGTTATTGTGAAGATGACAGCAGTTCCTCTGTGTAAAGCTCTTGGAATAGTGCCTGGCTCCGAGTAAGAGCTCAATAAAAGTTAGTTATCATATCATTCCTATCTTGAGTCAACCTTCCTGTGGAAGTCCTCGCAGTTCTTGAAGTCTCCCTGATAGGACCCAGAACTGCGACAAGTCATATCAAGCCCCCCTGACCAATGCAGAGTTCAGCACAAGGCTGTACAATCTGCACAGTCCAGCACCGCCATTTACTGTATGTGTGACTTTGGGAAAGTTATACAACCTCTTTGTGCCTCAGTTTCCCTTCATCTAAAAACTAGGGATAATAATAGTGCCTACCATTTAGCAAAGCACTGACAACAGGGCCTAACATAGAAGGTGCTCCATAAATATGAGCTCTGTTGATGTGGGCGCCAGGCTTTGAATAGTTCAGTCCCACCTTTTCCCGGCTCCTCTTTCTTCCCCTCCCTTTCTTCTTTCTCTAGCAGCCACATCATTCTGGTGCATTAACTTAAGCCTGTGCTCAATTCCCCCACCTGGTCTTTTTCATTTAAATCATTCTGGATCACAGAGCCTCTCTTCCTTCCTTCCCCCTCCTCTTCTACAGACTTCTTTCTTTCACCATCGGAACCTTTGGACCGTGCCCAAGTACACGTGGCACCATTCGAAACAAACTCAGTGGTCCAGCCTTTGAGGGCCAGGCAGGGCAGTGCCGTGGATGCAAAGACCTGGGTGTGAATTCTGTCTCCACCATTTATTATCTGTGTGGCCCTGCGTAAGTCGCTTAACCCTCTAGCCTCATTTTCCCCATCTGTAAAATGGGATTTATCATCTTCTCAAGGCTGCTGTGAGGATAAAAAGGCAAGTACCACTGACACAGTGTCCTTCCTTATCCCCAAAGTTATGGGTGGAGGCTACACAGATAGATTGGGTAAAGGTCTTTCCATGAAGATTTAAAAAGTTTCTCCTCTCACTCCCCTCCCTCCTCCAAAGGGCCTCCCGGGAAACCTGACTGCCACTGCTCTATTTCAGATCATGCCTACTCCCAGGTTCACCTGCCTGTCAGTCTGAGGTACTGCCCAGCCCCAAACCTTCAGTCAAGCAGGCATCGTCACTCTTCTTTTACAGGTGAAGCTACTGAGGTTAAAGACTTACCCAATATTACACAGCTGGACAGTGGAGGAAAGAGGCAGAACATTCCTCTGGATTCCTAGGGCATTGGCCCTTCTGCCCCCCACCCCAGCCTACCGTCAAGGTTCTTGGTCCTCTGGGAGCATCTGAGAAACTATGAGTGCAGTCATCCAGGGCACAGAAGCAATCCCTGTTCATCTCGAGGAGCCCCACCACTTCCTTGCCCTTCAGGGCTTCCCGCTATGCCCATTCTGGCCAAGCCCTTGGCCTCGCCCCTCATGCTCAGGGGAGCTGCTTCCCATCCCACCCCACCCCCAACAGCTGTGGCTGGGTTCAAGTGCTGTGCCCCAGGGAGCCTTTGCACAGACAGCCTCACCTTCCTGGGAACTGATTTCCATCTGAAAAGCTGGATGCCAGGAGCTGGCAGGAGGGCAGTGGGATTGAGAAGGTCCTTGAAGAGAGGAGCATTTCCTGTGCTAACTGGAATAGATGTGGACCCCTGCTTGGAGAAGGGTCTGAAGGGAATGGCGGGGGAGGAGGTAAAGGGTGATCTTTTTTTTTTTTGCGGAGCACAGGCTCCGGACACACAGGCTCAGCGGCCATGGCTCACGGGCCCAGCCGCTCCGCGGCATGTGGGATCCTCCCGGACCGGGGCATGAACCCGCGTCCCCTGCATTGGCAGGCGGACTCTCAACCACTGCACCACCAGGGAAGACCAAGGTGATCTTCTTAAATCAAGCTTTCTGGGGGCACAGAGGGAGGTCAGAGGGGCAATCGCATGACTGAAGGACTGCCTTTCTCCTTGGAGAAAGCAAAACAGGAACGGCCAGCCAAGGGAGGGAAGGTTTAATGGGCTGTGGTGAACTTGGAGGAACTGAGGCCTAGCCAAGCAACCTGGCTGAAGTCCAGGCTGGCAGTGTGCCATGTGTTAGGCTGTGTGATGCTGTGTCTGGGAGTCAGGAGCCTCCGGTTCTAGAACAAGTTCTGCTTAGTGTGTAACCTTGAGCAAGTTACACAGTTGCTTAAGTCCACATTCTTGGCATCAATGTGAAAACAGAGGTGGAATTAGAAGGAAATCATTTGGCGATCCCTAATCTGCTCCCAGGGGACACAAAGCTGGAAATCCCACCTCTTTTTAAATCTGTTCATCATCCCTCCCCTGTCCTGCTGGCCGCTCCTCCTGCTGTGCTGTCCTCCTAGGGAAAGACACCCCTCCGCACAGGCTGAACATTAACCAGGTGTCAGACTTGGGGGCCCACAGGGGCGGGGCAGGTGAGGCCAGCGCATAAGTGAATGTGGCCAGGTGTGGCCACTAGGGCACTCCTGCCTGGCTTCCAGATCCAGGAGATCACTGCCGTCAGAATGTAGGCTCAGGGTTGCCAGGTTTTCTGATTTTTCAGAAGCCAGAAACCCAGGTATTTTTCATGAAAAATTTCAGCTCCCAATTTAAAATTATTGAGAAACTTAACTCAAAATTACTTCTAAACATTGTGCAGGCCAAACAAAATACATCTGTGGGCTGAATTCAGCTCAGGGCCCTTTTGCAACTTCTTTCTTTTTTTTTAAATTAATTAACTTATTTATTTATTCTTGGCTGTGTTGGGTCTTCGTTGCTGCGCATGGGCTTTCTCTAGTTCTGGCGAGTGGGGGCTACTCTTCGTTGTGGGGCACGGGCTTCTCATTGAGGTGGCTTCTCTTGTTGTGGAGCACGGGCTCTGGGTGCGTGGGCTTCAGTAGTTGTGGCATGCGGGCTCAGTAGTTGTGGCACATAGGCTTAGTTGCTCCGCGGCATGTGGGATCTTCCCAGACCAGAGCTCAAATCCATGTCCCCTGCATTGGCAGGCGGATTCTTAACCACGGTGCTACCAGGGAAGCCCGGCAACTTCTTAAATCTCTACAGGCCAGTGGTTCTCAACCTTGGCCGCACCTTAGAATCACACAAGGGAGCTTTTAAGAAAAAAATCCACCAGTGCTGGGACCCAGTGCAGACCAATTGAATCAGAGTTTCTGGCAGGCAGGGCCTAGGAATCAGTATTTTTTCAAAACTTTCCAGGTGATCCTAATATGCAGGCAAGGCAGAGCCCCACTGCAGGACCCACTGCAAGTACCAAAATTACACTTTGGCACTGCCTATCACAGGGACTTTGAGAAGGGGAGAGGGGATCACAGAGTCATCAAAAGCCAAGCTTCTCAAATGTTAATATGCCCATGGATCCTGTGGGGGGTTAAAATGCGGATTCTGATTCAGAAGGTAAGGGGAGGGACCCAGCCTCTGCAGGTGTGACACGCCCCCAGGTGCTCTTGATGCTGAGAATCACGCTCTGAGGAGAGAGAGTCCCAGCCAACCGCTCAGCTTTGTCTATAGGAATCCCCTTCGCAATCCTGTCAAGGGTTGGAATAGGATCTCAGGGAGAGGGTGATGCTAAGCCAGAAACAATGCTCTCCTTCTGATGGGATTTCAGGCACAGTGACAGGCTAGCGGGGGAGACTGGGGGATGCCCATCCTCCCTCAGGTCATGCATACTGGCCATCCGCCACTCCAAGGGATGGAGGAACAGTGGGAGGCCAGTGTGCCTGGAGTACAGTGAAGAAGGGGGAAGCAGTGAAGCCCAGAGAAGTAATGGAGGGAAGACCATGCCGGGTCTTAAAGTCCACTGTAAGGACTTGGCTTTTGCACTGGAGAGCCCCTGTGGGACATGGACAGACAGTGGCTTAGGAGTTAAAAGGATCCTCTGGGGAATTCCCTGGCGGTCCAGTGGTTAGGACTCTGCACTTTTGCTGCCAAGGGCCTGGGTTCAATCCCTGGTCGGGGAACTAAGATCCCACAAGCCATGCAGCACGGCCAAAATAAATAAATAAAAATAAAAGGATACTCTGGGTGCTGTGTGAGGGAGAAACAGAGACCCATTAAGGTGCAGAGGTGTGGGCCCTGCTTTGGGTCTGGTTGACTGGGGCTCAGGTGGGCCTGGAATCTGCATCTAAAAAGATCCTAGTGACTGGATCTCTTATACAGTCCAGACATCCCTTGTACAGCTCCCGGAGCCCAGGCACGTTATTTTCTAGGTAACTGGCGTCGATAAGCTAGAATGCGTTTTGGCTGGCACCACTGGAGTTGTGTGGTGTGGCGGTCCTGCAGGGTCCACCCCTGAAGACACCCTAATTTAAGTGCTTCCTGTCTACAGGAGAGAGGGTGCCAGGGTGCTCTTGGCTGGTCAGAATCTGGATGTACAGAGTAGCAGGAACCCCAACTGGCTCCTGGCCAAGGCCTTGAATGCCTCATTGTCCGGAGTTATTAGTTGTCCTTGGCAGCCCGAGGCAGAACTTCATAGATCCCTGAACTGTGAAGATGGGGGGAGCGGTGAGCTGTCAGTCTTCTCATTCCCTGTGGGAATCAGCATCCAGATGAGCCCATCAACATCCAGATGTGCCCCAGGGATGTGTGACAAACAGCTCTGTGCTCGTCTGAGAGAGGCAAGGTTCTTGTCAGGGCACTAAAGCTGTCCACACAAGGGCAGGTGTAAGTGTAAGCAGATGGGTGAGGAAGCTCTCGGGTGTGTGAAATGGGCAAAATGCTGATCACCAAGGGCTACTTACCTACACCACCTGTGGCATTATAGGAGGCAGTCTTTGCACCCATTTTACAGATGAGGAAAGCAAGGCTCAGAGGCTCTTCACAGGAATGTGATGGGAGAAGGAACGTGTGAGTTGGAAAAAGCAATCGCTTCTCCCACCCGAGCCAGCCTCCCAGTTCAAACCCCAGCTCTGCTCCTTCCGAGCCACACACCAACCCCCAAGCCCTACGCCTGTCCTCATCTGCAGAGTGAGCACCAAGAGGCTGTTGCTGATAGTAAACGAGAAAACATACAAGTGCTGGCCCAGTGCTGACAAACAGTAGGCGCTCAGTGACTGCTCCTGCTTGGACCTGAAGTATCTGGGCTTGTGTGCCTTTTCTGAGGGATGGGTCTAGCCCACCCGGCCCTGAGGCACATGTCCACAGCATGATCCGGCTGCCCGTGGGCCCGGCCCAGCCCATGACCTGCCCAGCGATCCAGTGACGTGGTCTCTCAGGCCTGCCCTCCCAGGCCTTGGCAACTCTCCCAGCGCTCTGGCCAGGCCATCTGGGCCCCTGCTAACGCTCACCCTTCCAGGAACTGGTCCCCACCCAGGGCCAGCTTTCTGAGACGGGACAGGCATGTTTCATGTAAATGGCAGCTCCAAAGTAAGGCCCTTTCGTCCAACACTTAATTTGGGAGAGCCTGAGGACTAAAACCCTTTATGTGTGGTGATGGATGTTAACTAGACTTATTGTGATGGTCATTTTGCAGTATATACACATACTGAATCATTGTTATACACCTGAAGCTGATATAATATGTCAGCTGTATTCTCAAACAAAACAAAACAAAACGACCCTCTAGTCGCATACACCTTACCTTCGACATTAATAAGTCTTTGTATCCCATCCTCTTCAACATAACAGTACTATTCCAGGAAACTCTTGCCCAGGAAGTAAAAGTTGTAAATCACTGTGTTGTTCATTCTAGGAAATTCCAGAAAGAATCATTTAAATGAACATCAAACTGCCCGACTCTTCAGTAAATAGCATCAAAAGAGAGCTTAAGACTTAAGCTTAAGACTCTTTGAATTCCTCGTCTTAAAAAGTCTCTTTGTTGTGTCCACCGATGCTAAACTATATCACAATCTTTATGCAATCCTAGTCAAGGCGTCCTCCCCTGCACTGAAAGCCCCACCTGAAACCAGACTCCGAAATCTCACTACCACGACTTTGCCCTCCCCATGCTGACATGCTGGGAAGACGTAGTAAAGCTGCCCCTTACTGGGAGAAGAGTTGGCTCAGCTTTGTCTGACCAACGGGTCAATCTGTGATATTTCTGTTGAGCCAGCATTCAGCAAGAAGAAACGGAGTCAGGGGGAATCTTCTGCTTGACCTTTGGGGTGGGGATGGGCAGCAGCCTGAGTCCAGGCTAGTCCACTGAAGACAGCTATAGCAGAGCCCCCAGAATCAGAGAGACAGTGACCAGGTGAGTTCTGGAAAGGCGCTCAGGGATCTCCTAGTACAGCCCCTTCCCTTTACAGACAGCAATCGGGGTCCAGAGAGGGGAAAAGGATTTGTCCAACTCACAGAGCTCACTGTGGCTTTTCGATGGATTAAATGAGTTAATATCTGTAACGTGCTTGGACACTGCCTGGTATGCACTAAGCTCTATATGTGTTTGTTAAATAAAAATGACGGCGAGTCTAGCCTAAAACTCAAGGCAGACTCAGGCTGACCTCCCAGATTTAGAAAACAAAAACTGACTTAAACCTTGAACCCAGAAGCAGTTTCTAACTTGCATCAGAACACGTGGAGGGCTTGTTAAAGCCGAGTGCTGGGCCCCACCTCCAGAGCATCTGATTCTGTAGATATGGGGGTGGGGGGGAGCTATCTAACCCGCTCCCTGGACGCTGCTGCTGGTCCAGAGACGCCTCCTTCAGAACTCTGGACCCTGAGAAATCAATCGCTAAGGGTAGAATTTCTGGCATCAGTCCAGGAGAAGTGGGGGCACAGCAGGTCCCTTCATGCTTCCGCAGGTACGGGGTCTCCCTAGCTGATATTCAGCGCTCTGCAGCAGCACAGCGTCAGCTCTGCCTGGCCGTGCCTCCGCCCACTGTGAATGTTCCAAGCCTCACCCCAGCCGAGCTGCTTTACCTCACGCTTCCAGCAAGAGGGGCAGCCCCTCCTCTTCGCTGATGGTGGGATCAACACTCTGGCCACGAGAGATGTGTGCTGTGAGAATAAATCAAACACCAAGAGGCAGATGAAACCAACGTGTTCTTTATTGCAGACTGAGACTAAGGGCTCACTCACACAGTGGGCTTTGATTTGGGGCCGTCTCTGACGCCCAAGCTTTCCCAGCAGGCAAGGGCAAACTCTCCAAACAGAGTAGAAAACAGCTTCCAGAAGCATCCCCTTCAGAGGGCTTGAGGTGAGGACCTGGGGAAGCAGCAGCTTAGCATGCAGAGGTTACCCAGAAAGGCAGGGTTCCAGAGGGCCGGGCAAACCCAGCCCTCCTCTCCTGGTGGCTTTGGGTCAGTCCCTTCACTGAGAGTGCCACACAGACTCTGGAAAGATCTAAGAGGCCCAAGATCTCTGGGGACTGCTTTAGGGAGGGAGATGAGCACAGACTCGGACCCCTGACAGGGCAGGGGGAGAGCTGAGAGCCTTCACCCTCCACTCTGAGGACATCCCCAGGGTCACCCCAGGCCTCTGCTTTTCAAACAGTAAAGTGCTCATAGGAATCACCTGGGGATCTTTTGAAATGCAGGTTCTGATTCCGGAGGTCTGGAGTGAGGCCTGGGATTCTGCGTTTCTAACGAGCTCCCGTGGACGCCAATGCTGCTGGCCCACGGACCATACTTGAGTTGCAAAGCTCTAGCCATACAATGCCTTTGTGCATGTCGGAAAAGTACGCCCCTTCTCTGACATGACACAGGCTGGGGGGTAGGGGGGACCAGGACAGCCTAGGCTGGACTGCAGACTCACTTGTCCCCAGCGTCCATGGCTGAACTCAGAAGCCCTAGAAGATCCCGTTTCAGCCTCCTCACCCTGAAAACCCTTTTTTCCAGAGCTTCACCGACCAGGCCTTGGGAGATGAGCAGAGTGAACATGAACGCCGAGGGCTCAGCAATGGGCCAACAATGGCCCAACCTGTCAGCCTCTCGCCAGGAGACAGAAGGCCTGAGCAGGGGCAGGGTTCGGAGCTGGAGAGGGGGAATGGAACAGGGAGCATTCTGATCAAGGGTTAGTGCTCTGAGCGGTGGTCTGAGCTCTGAACAGCCTAACCTTGGGAGTGGAAGACTGGCCCCTGGTCCACAAATGTAGGATCCGGTAGCCTGGCTTGCTCTGAGTCCTGGGGCCTCAGGTGTCTCCCACAGACCAGGCAAGGTGGGCTGTGAGTCTGCTTGCTCCACAGATGAGAAGGTGGGAGGTAGATACCTGGGGATCAAGGGGTCAGAGGTTCTCCAAACCACAGGTGTCAGGAAGCAAGAGCCTCAGGCTCTCTCCTGGTAGAGGGACCAGTTGCCCGTTTGCCGGGTGTCATCCCAGCGTTAGCACTGAAAGTCCCACGTCCCAGGAAAGCCCTAAGTCCCGGGCAAACAGAGATGGTTGGTCACGCAATTACCTGGCCACACTCTAGACTCCAGGTTGAGGGCCTAGAGATGACTAGGTCATCAGGGCTCTGGATGGTGGCCTGGGAGCTGGCTGGCCACGAATCCAATGGTCCATAATGCCTTCTGCCCCTGTGTGGACCAGTGACAAGGCAGCCAGACTCCTGCCAGAGGGAGACTGTTGAGGGTGGCGCAGGTGCAAATGGCTTTGCTTCTCTCTGGGCCACATCTCCTGCAGCAGAAGGGCTGATGCCAGGCACCCTCGCTCATGCCCAGGGGAGGGATGGGGCACTCCTGACTGCCTACCCCACCGATTTCTCAGTCACGAGGAAGGACAGAGCCTACTTGGTTTGCTCTCCACTTGCCGGTCTGCTGGTTCTTGGGCTCCTATACAAACGTTCTCAACCCTGCTACAGTGTCGGGCCACACTGTCTCCACAGCTTTCCCATGACTCCTGGTTCAGGTTCCTGCCAATCCAGGGACCCACAGGGCTGAGGACGGGGCACTGTGGAAGGCCTCAGCCTGGTCGGTTCTCAGGAATCAATAAATAGATGGAGGTTGTTTTCTGTCCCTCTTATGGCAGCCACTGGCTTTCAGCACTAGAAACAAGGCCTCGAACCCACAAGGGCCTGGAAAACGCTCAGTGATGCTCATCCGTGGGCCCAGAAGGTACCAATGATTTGAAGGTAACTTGGAGGCATGTGTTCCCCCAAAAGCCTTTAGGGAGCCCAAAGGAGGCAAAAGCCCCTGCCATTGCCCCTTTCCTCAAATTGTAAGGCTCAGAGGATCTGCCCAGGTTTGCACGGAAGCTGTGAGTGCCCAGAGTCTGGGCCCCAGCCCCCTCCTCGCCTCCTCCCTCCGGGCATTCCAGGGCCCACTACTGCTCTACGCTATCTATCCTGGACTGCCACACCCCTCCCGCCACACGCTATTCAGCCCGCCCGCCCCCAGCCCCCCAAACTTGGCCTCCCATGGGCTCGTGGGACTCCCTCCCCTCAGGGCGCCAGGCCAGGTGGCCTCTGTCCCTTGCTGGGCGGGCTTGAGAAGGGAGGCCTAGGGTGGGGAGGCCCGCGCATCCTCCGGAGACATGAGCATGTCGAACTTGATGAGCGGCGGGGCGATGACGCGCACCTCGGCATTCAGGGGGTTGAAGCGCAGGTTGATGCTGCGCAAGGCGGGCATGGCGGCCAGCTTCTCCACGGGCACGTCTGTCAGGGAGAGAGGGACAGATTAGGGGGCTGGAGCCAAGCGGGCAGAGAAGAAGGAGGATGCATCGCCCAATGCACATGGGCTCAGTGCCCAGTACCCGGCCCTGTGTGAGGGGCCATTGGGGTCCACAAGGGCATTACAACCACATGCAGAAAAGCATCCTAAAAAATAGTTACTGTGCTGCGCAGCAAGAGAAGCCACCGCAGTGAGAAGCCCGCGCACTGCAAAGAAGAGTAGCCCCCGCTCACCGCAACTAGAGAAAGCCCGCGCGCAGCAAGGACGACCCAACGCAGCCAAAAAAAAAAAAAAAAGTTAAACACAGATTACCACTTATCCCAGCCATGCCACTCTTGAGTGGAACTCGCAGAACGGCAAACAGGTATTCAAATACGTGCACACGTGTTTACAGCAGCACTATTCACAATAGCCAATGTCCACCAACAAGTGGATAAACAAAAAGTGGTATAGCCAAACAATGGAATATTAATCAGCCTGACACATGCTACAACATGGATGAACCTAGAAAACGTTATGCTGAATGAAAGAAGTCGGACACAAAAGGTCACAGAGTATATGATTCTATTCATATGAAGTGTGCAGAATAGGCAAAGCCATAGGGACAGAAAGTAGATTAGTGGCTGCCAGAGGCTGGGGTGAGGGGATTGGAGAGTGACTGCCTAATGCGTGCAGGGTCTCCTTTGGGGTGATGAAAGTATTTTGGAACTAGAGTTGACAGGTGCAGAACACTGTGAATGCACTAGATGCCACTGAATTGTACACTTTTAAATGGTTAGTTTTGTCTCAATTAAAAAAAAAAAAAAAAAAGGACCAGAACAAGGCAGCAGCTATACTAATACTTGAAAACATTTACGGTTCCTCACACCTAATCTTTAGGATCACTCAGTCTCTGGTTCAAGTCCCAGGTCAGCCACATAACAACTGTGTACCTAAGGCAAATTATTAAGCTTCACATCACGTACGTGAAAAAGACAGAAACTCTAATTTGAAAAGATACGTGCACCGTAATGTTCATAGCAGCACTATTTACAATAGCCAAGACATAGAAGCAACCTAAGTGTCCATCAACAGATGAATGGATAAAGAGGATGTGGTACATATATACAATGGAATATTACTCAGCCATAAAAAGAATGAAATAATGCCATTTGCAGCAACATGGATGGACCTAGAGATTATCATACTGAGTGAAGTCAGACAGAGAAAGACAAATACCATGATACCAATTCTAAGTGGAATCTAAAATATGATACAAATGAACTTATTTACAAAACAGAAACAGGCTCACAGACATAGAAAACAAACTCATGGTTACCAAAGGGGAAAGGTGGGGTCAGGGAGGGACAAATTAGGAGTATGGGATTAAGAGATACACACCACTATATATAAAATAGATAACAAGGATTTACTGTAAAGCACAGGGAACTATATTCAACCTATATGGGAAAGAATGTAATAACCTATATGGCAAAGAATCTGAAAAAAATATATAGGTATAGCTGAATCACTTTGCTATATACCTACAACTAACACAATATTGTAAATCAACTATCCTTCAATTAAAAAAATAATAAAATAAACTTCCTATCAGGGTAATAATAGTATATACCTCACAGAGTTGTTTAAGGATGAATGAGAGAATATCTGTACGGTGATTCCTCGGAGATATTGCGGGTTTGGTTCCAGACCACAGCAATAAAGTGAATATCGCAACACAGCGAGTCACATGAATTTTTTTGGGTTTCCCAGTGCATGTAAAAGTTATGTTACCCTACACTGTAGTCTATTAAGTATGCAACAGCATTACGTTTAAAAAAACAATGTACATACCTTAATTTTAAAATACTTTATTGCTAAAAAAAATGTTCACCATCATGTGAGCCTTCAGCAAGTCACAGTCTTTTTGCAATAGTAACATCAAAGATCACTGATCACAGATCACGGGAGTTTGCCCTCCCTTAGCACCTTGGGGTGAGTGGCTCTGAGCTCCCTGGGGGCTGGCTCTGTTCGTTAGACCACGGGTCCAGTGCTGGAGGCAGGGGCAACTCTTAACCTCCTGAGAGCAGAGTCTGTCTTTGTCCTTGAATCCCCAGGGCCAAACACTATACCTGGCACATAGACATGGTGGGTACAAAAACACGTTCTGGGCAGCCGGCAGGAAGTTACTAGGGTGGGTCGTGGTCGGGAGCTGGGTCCCAAGCGAGACTGGCTATAGTGCGGCGAGTGGGGCTCTTGTTTGACAGGCAGGAACCTGCATGATGGATGAGAGGACAGGAGTCGTGAAGGAGGTGATGGGGAGGGACCCAGAGCCCAAGGCAAACGTGGAGGCTCAGGTAGGGAAAGAAGCAGAGATAAGGCATTTCTAGAATGCAAGGTTATGACCAGATGCTACTCCTGGGAGGGGAGGAAAAGCAAGATCAACTGCTCTCAGTTCCTGCTCACCTTCTGCTTCCTCTGGAGCTCATCCGCATGCTAATGACACATCACACAGCTGCCAGCAGCCGGCTCCTCTATGCCCCTTACTGGGTGGGGTGGCTGCTGGAGTGGGGGCTGAAGGAAGGGGTTGCCTGTGGCATTTCTTGTCTTTATTCATGGAAAGTGGGCCCCCAATTTCCCTACCAGTTAATGGCTGGGAAGAGAAGGGCTAATGACTTGGAAGCTTCCCCTTCTCCACATTAGCACATTAGCTTTGTAATGGCCAACAGCACAGCCAGCAGCTGGGCAGGCGGGACAGACACACCATCCCCTCTGCCCCTGGTCGCCCAGATAAGAAAATCCTCTTGCCTTGGGCTCTTAAGAAGTCAGGTCATTTCACAGGGTATTATACCCCATGTGGCACAGGAGGAAATCAAAGCCCAGGGAGGTTAACACCTTGTTAAAATGGGCCCAAGGGACCTGGGAGTCCAGTGGTTAAGACTCCACACTTCCGATGCAGGGGATGCAGGTCCCATCCCTGGTCGGGGAACTAAGATCCCACATCCGCGGGGTACAGCCAACTAAAAAAAAAAAAAAGGGCCCAAGAAGGGAGGCCGCTTCTAGGAACTGATATTTGAGGCCCTGTGCTAGGTGGTTCTTCATAATGACCCATCTGGCAGATTAGGAAACTGGGCCTCGGCTTCTCCATGCTGACAATGATCCTCTAACTCTGCTCCAGCTCCCCTGGATTTTTCAACTAGGCCTGACTTTTGTGCTTCAGTGTTCATCTCTCATCGTCCAATTTTAGCAAGAATTCTGCTAAGTTGGTTTAGTCAGAATCCTCCACCCTCGATACCTAATCAGGTTCCTCACTGTCCACTATCCCCTAGGTGACGTCAGATCACCCTGGCCTGCCTTCAGGCAAGAACTAGGGGTTGCTAAGGACTTTCTCTCTCTGGACTCCGTGACTCCTCCACCCCTCAGCCAGGGAGGCCTGCGGGCTGCAGAGTGGCCAGTGCTCCTGAGATGGGGAGGAGGGTCTCCCTGTGATGCCCCTGCCGAGGTTTGCTGGGCGTGGCACGAAGACCAGCTGCAGCCAGGCGTGGAGCAAATCCCCGTGACTCCAGGCCTAGAGACAGCAGCGCTGCCTGAGTCCTCAGCCTGTCTTTTCCAAGTACCACTCACTGAGCTGGCCTCTTCAGGGTCTTCAGCGTTCTCCAAACCACTCTGCCCAAGGACAGTGGTGGCGGGGATTAAGTGTATCTCTTTCCCCTGATTTAACCGCTAAAGGTGCTTGAGCAGCTTAGAGGAAGGAGCAATGGGGCCACCAGAATGTGTCAAAGCTGGCAGAATCAACAAACTGGAGCAGCCAGGCTAGCAAGCAACAAGCCCAAGTGCCCAATTGGGAGTTTCTGGATAAAGCTTAAAAGAACATTTACGCTCAGAGCATCCTGACAAGAGCGGGAGATGGCTGCAGGGTAGAGAGGAGGATATGAAATGATCTGCGTTTTGTGGGTGGGGAACCGGAAGCTTGAAGAGGCTACATAAGCTTCCTAGGGCTACAAGCCACATTGGCGTCATGGTGGTAATGGAAGCCAGGTCCCTGGACTTTGGCACACCTGGAGAGGAAGAGGAGCCCAGCTCTGCCCTCTCCCCTGGGCCACGCCTTCATCCCCATTCGCCCATGTCCTGTGGATCCTCATATTGCAGCTCAAAGGCCCCCTCCTGTCACTCCCTCTGGTCCGCATCCAAAGTCCCATAACCCTTTATACAAGACTCACATCACGCATCACACTCTGGGACTATGTTCACCCTATAAGTGCAGTACCCGGCACAGTGCTCACAGGTGCTCAATAGCTATTTGTTGGATGAATGAGTGAACGAACAAATGAATGCACATTTTACCTCCTGAACTAGATCGTAAGTTCCTTCAGGCTCAGGACCACCCTGGGCTGGGCACACAGTGGACCCACCACCAACACCACTTGATTAAGCAACTCTGACCTCAGTACATTCAAGAGTTGGGGCCCTTCCCCTGATCTGACCCATTCTGGGCACTTTTGCCAGTCAGGGCCAGGCCTCTGTGGGCCAAGGCTGTGATAGGTTACTAGCCCTTTAGTGCAATAATCCAATTTAGAAAATGAGAAAATATTGATGAGCAGAAATAAAATCACCCATGTCTCATCACGCAGAACCAATCACTGTTAATGTGAGGTACATGGCCTTACCAACTTTTAAACATGCATGTGTGTGTGTGTGTGTGTGTGTGCACGCGCGCGTGTGTGTGTGTGTGTGTGTGTGTGCATACACAACTATGTTTCAAAAATGGCCTCCTAGGACTTCCCTGGTGGCGCAGTGGTTGAGAGTCCGCCTGCCGATGCTGGGGACACGGGTTCGTGCCCCGGTCTGGGAAGATCCCACATGCCGCGGAGCGGCTGGGCCCGTGAGCCATGGTCGCTGAGCCTGCGCGTCCGGAGCCTGTGCTCCGCAACGGGAGAGGCCACAACAGTGAGAGGCCCGCGTACTGCAAAAAAAAAAAAAAAATGGCCTCCTAGATACTATGCCATAACATGCTTTTCTCGATGACACACTGTGAACATCTTTTCAGGTTACAAGTCTGTGACATTATTACGGCCACGTCGTGGTCCATGGAATGGAGGGATCACACTTTAGCTCACGTTTCTACTGTTAGACATTCAGTTTTTTTCCAGCTTTCGCCATTACAGACAATGAGAGACGGATCCAACCCTCTTCCCACCGCAGACAGCCCTCCCAGACTCCTGCCTATGTCTGTGGAAGCTTAAAATAATCAATAAAAGCAGAATCAGAGTGGGCAGTATTTAGAGAAAATTACTTCTCCAAGGTCAGCTTGACCTCCCTTCACTAATCATTGGCACTATTGACTGGCAAACTTGTTTCATGCCACTGGGACCAGCTAGAGGCAAGATGATAAAAATGACCGTTTCAGAGCACGATTCATCATGTGTGTGGTACCCATGGTCTGAAAGGAGGCTGAGAGGAAGAGGGGTCTGGGCCCAGGGAAGTGGTAAGGGGTACTGAGTGAGCTTCCCAGCACAGAGGTAACCCAGCAGAGACCAGTGACTTCTGATTCCCGCTTTGGGTGGAGCTGAGTCCCACGACATCTAAGGTCCCATCTGGAATTGGGATGAGAGGCTCCCCAACCTGGTGGCCTAGGGCCCCAGTTCCCTGGCTTCCTTGGCAGTTTAGAAACAGAGCATGGCGCCCTGTTGGCCGCCCAGGCTGGAGCCACACTGGACAGTTGACACACGGCTGGCTGTCTCACTTCTGATCCAGGTGATCTCCTTCCAGCCAGAATGCCTGATTTTTCAGGATTTTTCAGCTTCTTTGCCTCCAGTCCCCAAAGGATCCCAATCGGTGAGCGTGGAGCCTGAGGCCTCCTTACAATGGGACCTGGGGCGCTGGGTAAAGATGCAGAGGCAGCGCCCCAGCCCTAGTGCCTCAGGCCTGTGGGCAGCACGTGGGAGGCTGCCTTAGCCTCCCCAGGGGGCTGTGGGCACATTCGTGCTGGAGAATTCAGGCTGGCCTGGCATCAGCCTTGACACAGCTTTTGGTGCCTGGTGCCTCAACAACAAAGATCAAGGATGCTGAGCTGAGCTGAGCTTCACGCCCCACTCGAAATGCCACAAGACACAAGCAGGCAAACTATGGTCACCTAGCGGGACAGAGAATTGTGCCTGTAACAAGGAGGCTCCCGGGCCACACTCACGGCTGGGTCTGTCCCTTCACAAGCCCGGGGAGGGCAGTGATCAAACTCCCCCACTGCACAGAGCCCTGGCCCGAGCCCTGGCTGTCGGGGGTCGGGGGTGGGGGGATGTGTGCAGGAAGAAAGCAGCAGCAGCCCTTGTGCTCAGGAGGCACAGAGAACACTGCACGCCCTTGACAGTCCTGCAGGCTGAGTCCCTCAAGGAAGTCTGTTTGGCTTGGGGAGTTCTAAGTCCTCTGATGAAAGAGAGGCCAGCTGCGGGAGGGGATGGTGCAGAGACCCAGGCCCTGACCTCGGATCTGCCATTTGGAGTTGTGCAACCTCAGGCAGGGCCCTAACCTCTCTGAACCTCAACCTCCCATCTTTAAACGGTCCTCGGCTTCATGGGGCCACAGAGGCTGGCAGAAGGGACCACGCGGCGCTCCCCAAGGAGGTGTAGAGAGTGTGGTGGGCAACCGGCAAGAGGATGGGGAGCAGAGTGTTTTACGGAATACGTTAATGAACCTTAAGTGCAGGCTGTGGGGAAAGAAAAACAAGGGGGAGAAAAGCCCCCACTGTGATTTCCTCCTCCTCCGCACCTCAGACTGTCCAGCAAGGTGGGCCCACAGGCTCCCAGTGCGGCCACCTGCCAGCACTGCCCCCTCCTGCACACTGCCCCGCCTGGATCCCACGTGCAGTCAAAGCCGGGTCAGAACACGGTCCCCTTACTGGCTGCTCTGGAGACAGCTAAGTAAGTAACTCGGACTGCCTGGCCCAAGCCTGGGGATTTGCCTTCCCCGTCAGATTTCCCATTTTGCTCCCCTGTGCCCACCGCCCCTCTCCCCTGAAGTCCCCCCACCCCTCTGCTCTGCTTCTCTAGCTGCTTCACTTAGATACCCCGGGAGGGGCTCGGGAAAGAATGGCAGTTTTGCCATGGCCTCCCATTAAGTGTCTGCCGGTCCCTCCGTCACAGCTGGAGGTATCTGTGTCTATAACACTCACACGGAAGACTAGAGCCGCCTCATCTGCTGCACAGCAAGAGTCTGGAAGTGAGGGGTGAAGACGTGTGGGATGGAAAAGTAATCGCCTCCCCTCCAGGCTCTTCTCCTGGGTGGGGTGGACATGTGAATAGCTCCTTTGTAAATCTTCTCCGCGCTTGGAACCTAAGGTCGCTGCCACCAACTTTACAGCTCTTTCCACTCAGGCTTAAGATCATTGTCAGAGAAATAAGACCTCCGTTATAATTGGAAAAATAAGAAGAAAAGCTCCTAAGATAAGCACCAGATGGGAGTGAATTAGGTAGGGCCTCACCAGGGAAACCAGCTTCTGAGAAACAAAATGAGTGGAAGGTGGTGGTGGAGGGGAAGTGGGTGAAGTGGCCAGGACAAGCAGCAAGGAAGTGGTGTGCTGGCTAACGTTTAACAATCCACTTCCTGAGGGAAACATCCCTGATGTGGGGCATTTGCCGATTTTGCGCGGTGTAAACATTCCTCCCATGGCCAATTTCAAGCTACCAAGGTGAGGTCACTGAACTTGAGCAAGCACCTCCAGTAATGGTGAGTCAAGTAGCCCGCCCGGGCAGGACCACAGGTTCCTGAGCACAAGGTGTCAGAGCTCAGGCCAACTCCTGTCCACCTACACTAGGATTCTTTGGAATAAACTTGAACTTTGGGAACCGGCCCGCTGTTTGGCTGTCTGCATGTTCTAGGTTGCCTCTGGCTCACTGATAAAGTTCCTTCTGAAAATGCCAGGTGAGAGGGCTGTGCTACAGGGAAATCACAAGTGGGGGTTTGTGGGCACTGCGGCAGCAGAGCCACCGTGCCCAGGGTCCAGGGGACGGTAGGCTCTGTGGGAAAGAGGAACCCTGAGCAAAGAGGCAAGTCCACAGAGCTCACCTCTGCCACCCTCCCAGCCGACCGTCAGCTCTCACGGCTGGGCTGACTGCTCTTCTCATCCTGACGTAGCTACACACATACACACACGCAACAGACACCGAGAGAAGGAAGAAAGAGGCTACAGCTTCTTCAGGGATGGAATGTGCTTGTTGATGTAAGGTTCTGGTTTAGCTCCATGGTTCTATCTTGCCTGCACATTGGAATCATCTGGGGAGCTTTAAAAAATCATCAAGCCCCAAACCCACCATCAGAGATTCTGACTTAATTGGCATGGGGGGGGGGGTATTGCCTGGACACAGGTGTTTTTAGAATCTCCCAATGATTTGAATGCACAGCTAGTTTGAGTACCACTGGTCCTCCCAGGGAGGCTTAATGAGAGAATCCGGTGAAAACACTCATATAGCACTTCCACCCCAGGATGCTGCCCACCTGCTTCACTGTGTGGGGCAGAGCTGTCAAGAGCTAGGCTGATTGCCTGCGTTCGTGGCATAGGGAATCCTGCCTCATCACCTTACACTGTTCTCTCCACCCCAAGGAAGTTTCCCTCCAACCAAAGTTACGTGCTCTAGCCATAACTTTCCTGTGGCTTTCAATCTCCCTCCAGCTATATGCAAAAATCATCTCTCCTTATGCAAAGCACTGTCCTCAATAGCTGGGGTTCTGCAGCAAGACTGCCTGGGTTGGAAACCCTGGTTTTGTCCAGGCAGCATGACCGTGGCCAAGTTACTTAACTTCCCTGAGCCTCCGTTTCCTCACCTGGGGGGAATAATAGTGCCTGCCTCATAAGGTGGTCGTGAGCGTTAAATAAGAGCACACTTGCAAATGGTTAGAGAAGATCCAGATATGAAATAAACGGCCACTAAGTATCAGCTAGTGTAACTGACCATGACATGAGCCCCGTGAGAACAGGGAGCGGGCTTTGTCCGCCTCCATCTCCAGCACAGCGCCTAGCGCACGGCAAGCTGCTCAATCGAAAAACGACAACTGGCGAATGAACGTTTCCCAAATGCCTAAGTCCGTGTTCGTGACCCTGCGAGCCTCTTACTCCCTGAATAAGGCCCTTGCAAGGCTGAGCTTTGACAGTCAGAGCGTCTGGGCTGCTCTCCAGCACTCTGGACAGAGAGAGAGACAGACGGTCCCTTAGACTGCCTTGTCTAAGGGAGCAAGAAAGTACTTTGTTTTAAGCAGATGTCAAAGAAGTTTTCTTGCTGTTCACCTGTGTGCTCCCAGCAGAGTGCTCCTAGCACCCTGGAGAACTGGAGGTTCTGTGGGTAATCAAATTTTACCACTCAGTGGCTGGCACAGAGAATGCCATCTGGACAGAGACCAAGTGTGTGAAATGTCTTCTGCCCAGAGACCCGGCTTGCTAGTTCCCTTCAGGCAGACACATGTGGGCAGGAGCTGCAACAGGAGCTTCCCTCCCCTCCATGTCTGGGGACCATGTCTAATTTGCACTAATTGCTGTTGAAGACTGTTTGCTTACTCCTAACCTCCCCCTCAAGCGGCTCCACAGCCAGCAAGCGCTCCTACACTGTGTCTAGTGATGGCTTCACGATCGATGCCTGTACTGACAGCTCACTGCCCGTGGGTACAGGGCAGAACTCTGCTGGTGCTGGACAAGGGCATTCTGGGCAGACGGCATGAGTCCGCTGTGCCAAGCAGGCAGCTGCCACCTTGAAGGGTGAATCATCTTCCCCTGGGCACTGTGACACTCAGCGCTTGGAGGGCAGGGCAAGGCTCAGACTGTCGCCAGCTGGCTGTGCTTGGGACGGGGGGTGGGGGGTGGGGGGGTTATTCAAACCCAACATCCAGGGATCCATCCATTCCCCCCAGATGGGCTTGGAGCCCAAGATCCAGGGGCAGGAGGAATGTGTCAGGGGTTTGACATTGTCTTCCCAGACCTTCTCTGCTTTGACCTGTCTTAGGGGCTAACAGCCTTCTCTGGCAGGCAGGGAGCTACAGGAAGTGTGCTTGCCAATCAGCCCCTTGTAAATACCAGCTAAAAGGCCGCTCACAGGGAGAGCTCCTTTCTCTGCAACTGCAGGGCTCCTGCCAGGGCTGAGCGAGGCCAGTATAAGAAAACTCTGCCCTTGTGACCTGGCCAATAGCTTACTGGTGCTACCAGACGTGTGGCACCCGACCTGCTACCACCCCAGGCGCCATCCACACCCTCCTCTCCCATCACATGAAGACCTGGCAGGCTCCGGAACACCAAAGACATGTGGGCCCAGGAGCGCCAAAGACCTGGGTTCAAATCCTGCCTCCACCAGGCCCCTGTGCAGTCTGCTTAATCTCTCTGAGCCTCTCTCTTAGCCGTCAAGTGGAGGTAACGCCCCCTATCCAGAGAGGCCTGAGCAGATTAAATGAGACGATTACAGAGGAGCAGGGTCAAGCAGCCATAGCTGTTAGGTTTTCAAGTCTGTGTGATTTTATCTTTTCAGATCAAACAGAGCTTTATTTCCACTTCTGCTTTTCTAGGGTTTCTTCTGTTTAAAAACTATTTTCTGGGCTCCAGTGAAAGAACTCTCCTCCTGTCCCCCCAGAGGCACAGAGTGGGTGTGATGCGGAACAACAGGACCAGGTCCCGCTCACTCCCGCTCCCCGGGAAGCCCTCCCCAGCCCAGCTTCCTCGTGTACCCCTCACTCAGCACTTGGTACTCAGTGCTTGTGGCTCAGGCCCCCAGCCACAGGAGAGTTCCAAGCGCAAGGAGAGCCTGTAGAACCTCTCACTAAGGGGCAGCTTGGTAGAGCCCCAAAGTGAAATAAAGCCACGTCTCTCTGCCCCTGTGATGCTGATCAATTTAGGCTGTGAAACAGGGTGGAACAGTGATGTCAATGTCAGGAAAGGGCGATCCTGAGGTCCTAGTGGGCATTTGTGCCCCACGCTAAGGGAGGATATCCTGGAGAATCTCTTCTATTGATGGAGACCAGAGTGAAGCTGCAGCTCCCTGGAGGGATCTGCCCCTCCCCCACCTGCCCAGAGAAGGAAAAAGTTGCTGTGATACAGGGCCTGCGCTCCCAGTGATACACTGGGCTGTGGCAGGGGTGCAGGTGCCCCCTTGGGCCAGGTGTGCTCCCTCTAAGTGCCCCCAAACCATCCTTGTAGCCCAGGGGACAAGGGTCCTGTACTTTGTGGAAACCTTGGGTACCCTGAGAAATTTGTAAGGCTTAAGGACCAGTTATGCTTGGGAGGACAGTGCGACCATTAGCACAGTCAGCTGCCCGGAGGTGGCACCTGGTGCTTTAGGAAAAGGCCCTGCGCTTCTCAGGCCCTGCTGTGCGTAGAAAGCACCTGCGGGTCTTGCTCAGGTACACATTCTGATTTTCAGGAGGCTGGAGGTGGAGCCTGCGGTTCTGAATTTCTAACTGGTTCCCAGGTGATGCCCACACTATTGCTGGTCTGTGGATGACACTTTGAGAAGCCAGAGCCTCGACAGGGGTTCTCAAACTTCAGCATGCATCCGCATCACCTGGGGGGGAACTTATTAAAACAAACTGCTAGGGAATCCCCTGGTGGCCCAGTGGTTAGGACTCGGCGCTTTCACTGCCGTGGCCTGGGTTCAGTCCCTGGTCCGGAACTGAGATCCCATAAGCCAAGTGGCACGGCGAAAAAAAAAAAAAAGATGCACAAATTGCTGTCTGTCCCCACTCCCCCAGTTTCTGATTGAGGAGGTCTGGGGAGGAGCCTAAGAATATGTATTTCTAACAAGTTCTCAGATGATCCTGCTGGTCCTGGGCCCCCCCACTCTGAGAACTATTGGCCTTGACAGTAAGAAGTGAAACTGTGTGAACACAGAATTAAGTAAATGCAGCCCAAAGCATCCCTACGTGATACAGGTACAGATGTCCCCCGCTCTCTGAAAGTAGAGCATTCCTATAAAAGCTTTCGTAAACAGAAATGGCATAAAGTGAAGAAGCAATTACCTTAAGACACATCTTATTAACAGACACACAAAATAAACTGAGATAAAGCACATGGCGGCTTGATGCTGAGATGTGGTTCTGGGGAAGGAGCTTGGCAGGGCCACTCTCTCTGCTCGGGGCACAAACTTCCTCTGTTAACACTCGCTGCAAAATAAATGCTGAATGCGATTTGCGCTTTTCCTATTTTTTCATAAAAGTGTAAATCCTCTTCGGATTTCCTTGATCAGAGAAAACAGGTACCAGTGCAGGTCTTTCGTAAAAGTGAAGTGGTGTAAAGCAAACTTTGGAAGCGCAGGGGACATCTGTACTTTTCCTTTTAAAAGTGCTATTGCTTTATTTGTTAAATTCTTAACAAGCTTTTGTTTCCCTATGACCTCTCGTTCTTTCTGGAACAGTGGTTGCATGGGGTAAAAAACCCAGCAAATAGAGGGTGACGGAAAGTTAAATTCTAGCTTAACCCAAATAGTCTCCTGCTTAAGC
This sequence comes from Aethalodelphis obliquidens, assembly GCF_003676395.1. NCBI lineage: Eukaryota > Metazoa > Chordata > Mammalia > Artiodactyla > Delphinidae > Aethalodelphis > Aethalodelphis obliquidens. The sequence continues at coordinate 14,268,355 of NW_020837981.1, read as the reverse complement.
AAAATGAAGTCTCCGAAACATCAGTACTTGGTCTCCCCTTCACTCCACATGTTCCAGGAACGTGCTGAATTGCTCTGTAGCATCGAGTAATTATAAGTTCTTAGGAGTGAACGCTGCTCCCACACCCACCTTCAAGGCCTGTGTGATGGTTGCTGGGGTAAAGAACTGACTCCCTGGTTTTAACAGGATGGGTAACCCATCTTCTGCCCATGTCACCACTCACAAACCAAATGTTCCTACCTCCTCCAAAGCCTTTCCAGGGCTCTCTGGGGAACCCCACCTCACAAGGACATGTGGACAGCCACCCTCTGCCTGGGAGCCTCCCCCTAGCACCTCAGCACTTCTGACCATGTCTTATTTGTAGTTCACTCTCCGCTCCCACTCAGACTTTCCCTACAGCCTGTACGCAGCTTAAGGTCAGGACCTGCATCTCATTCATCTCTGTCGCCCGTATTTCTGCAGAGACTCTCTCTCCCCAAGCAGTCTTGTTTATACACACTCAGAAGCTTCCATATACCAGAGGCTCCTTCTGGTTTGGAAAATATAAGGACCATCCCACATCCCAGAAACTTGTGAGTCACTGTTGTCAGAATAAATACTCTAAGCTACAAACCCTTTTCTCCCTCTCGGAAGTGCCTGGCAGGCTTGTCCCCAAGGACCCAGGAAGCCTCCCATCTGGATGGGGGTACTTGCTATATGCGTGTGTCAGGGCCCAGCTTGGGGGGGGTGGAGGAGAGGCCTGTGACCTGCACCACTTCCTGTTCATCTGAACCAGGCCCAGACCTACAGACTCAGGGGCTTAGGACAAAGGCAGAGAAAATGGTAAGACATGAGGCAGGACTTCTGGACTGAGAGCTTGGCCGTGCAGGGTGGCTGAGGTGGGATGGGGTGGAGATAAAGAGTCAGATGGCATTGAACCTGTCATCTACCTGGCTCCACACTCGGGTGAGAGGAGAGCTCATCCCCTTAGCCGAGGCATCACTGCCCATCCTCACGACACCCTCACCATCCAGTCACCCTGAGGATGCAGTGGTGGCGACCACGATGGACAGAGACGCGAGTGGAGATGAGAGGAGGGAAGAGTGTGGCGTAGTTGAGGGGTGAGAGCTGAAGGACAGGGAGCTGGCTGGCTGAGCACAGACCCCAAATCTCTGCGGGACAACTCATGGAAGCGGCTTTCAATATTTTTTCATCATGACTCACTGTAAGAAATTCATTTTAGGAATTCCCTGGCGGTCCAGTGGTTAGGACTCCGCGCTTTCACTGCCGAGGGTGTGGGTTTGATCCCTGATCAGGGAACTAAGATCCCACAAGCTGCGTGGCGAGGCCAAAAGAAAAAAGAAAAAAAAAATACATTTTACGGCATGACTCAGTACGTATATCTGTGCGGGTACATTGCAAAACTAAAACAAAAAGTCACAAAGCAGTATGTACCATGCTACAGGTGATGTACTCCAGCACATGCTGGTTTCACAACTTTTTAGTGGGTCACAGGTGGCAACTCGAAACAATCTGCCCTATTGTGTGTCAGTCATTTCGGAGGGCCTTGGAGCCTTTGGAATTCCTGCTCTGTACTGTGCTCCCAACCAGCTGCGCGCCCGCTGTATGCGGACACAACACTCATGTTGGGTGGGGCTAGGGAGCAGGGTGTCTCCAGAGATGAGAGCACAGGGAGGCCACATCACACACACGGACTGGAGGACTGTCCGTACAAGGCGGCAGCAACGAGGCCGCCACACGCTAACCCAGATCCTCGACCTGAGGGCATTCAGCTACTGGTGAGCACCAAGGACGGGCACCCTCCCCGCCCTGCCCACCGGCGGTTGGACCAGAAAACAGAGGGCAGTGTCCCTGCCTCTCTCCCAGCCTGCATACCCTGATGAGGTCCTGTGCCTTCTCCCGTCCATGGACCGGAGCCCTCTCTCCTCTCCCTGCATCGTGGTCCAGAGAGTGGAGGAAGACTGGGCAGCGGCACTGTTCAGAAACAAGATGCTGCTGCCGCCCTCGGCAACTTCCAGGCCTTCCTGAGGCCCTGCTGGAGGCATCTTTTGAGGAGGTCCCTTCAGAGGCTCCTTCGGATGCACCTGGGGGCTTGCTTCAGAGCTGCCTGTTCTCTACTAACTGAACTAAAGCTTTAAGGCAACCCATGCATCTCCAATTTATTTCTTTAAAAACGATTTTTTAAAAAAATTTTCCAATCCTCTCTGAGGGCTCTAAAGGGGAAAAATAAGCCATTCTTAAGGCATCCTAAGCTCCAACTACAATTATCCCCATGAGCTCCTGCAGGAGATCGGCTACAGCTGGTGAAGAGTGCAAAGCTATTTCCATAATGTAGGACTTTTCAGCCCTCACCTTCTTCACTGTGATTACGGCTCTCTTCCCTCCAACTGGGCTGCGAAGGCTGTGGCCTGGCCTTCCGATGGTTTGGGAGTTAGAAAGCCATCCAAGCAGTTAACTAGGATGGATTGGAGACAGGTAGAAAATAAAAGTGAGGACCCTCCTGCAAGGGAACCATAGCTGCCGCCGTGTGCCCCTCTCTCCACCTGGTTGGGGGAGGACACCCAGGCATCCCGCAGTGGAGCAGGCCCTGGAATCAGCCAAGCACCTCGAGGAGCCGCTGGACACTTGGGGAAAACTAGACGGCAGGGGCAGTCCCCGACATCTCCATGTCCCCCAGGCCTGGCCCAGACTGGGCAGCAGGGGGCTCTGTCACAGACCGAACTGACTGGGACACACAGCCCAGGGGCTGATGTCTCTTTTACCTGGCCAGGTGTGCAACAGACACTTGACCATGAAGGCCGGGGGAATGTCTTAGTGCCTCAGTCTCTACATCTATCAAATGGGATGATCACCCTGTTGCCTTGGGTCTGCACACGAGCACTCTTGGTAAGCTGTAAGATGCTTCCATGTGTACACTTATTACTGTCACTCTGCAGAAAGTTAGAGATACGTGTACAAAAGAAGAAGTCAAAACCGCCGATCTTTGCTCTGGGAGCTGTTCAGCTAAGGAATGTTGTCAGCCTTGTGGGAGGGGAAAGATTAGGGAATCTGTGCCACCCTGTACTTCCCACTTTTTCTCGTACTGCAGCCAGCATAGACCACGCAGCCAGTTCTCCGACTGGGGGCGCAGGGAAGCCACCTTCTGGGGTGGGGGGTTGGGGAGGGTGGGGAGAAACTCCATTTGGAAGCTGAGAAGAGCTGAAGCTCAGAGAGGGGACGTGAGTCTTTCAAAGCTGCAGTTAGGAAGTGGGGAAGCCGATGGCCAATACTTGTCCTGACCTGCCTGCCTGCAGCTACCCACCCAGCTCTGGTCTTGGTATCAGCCTGAAGTAGCCCCTGCTTGGTTACTGCCCCATTTAGATAAGCAGCAGAAGGAGGTGGAGGCATCAGGAATGGCCTCCAAGAACAAGAGGTGGAGGAGGAAGGGCCCAGCAAGGAGAGCCCGGCTGAGAGTGAAGAGCTCAGGGCGAGACCCCGGGTGGTCAGGACAGCACAGGAGGAAGAACTGTGCAGTGAAAAGGCACTTCTGGGCATGCTCCTTCCGCTTAAAGACAGAACAAGGGCCCAAGTGACCGGGGGGGGGCCAACGCACGGGCCAGCCACTCAGTGATCCTGGTCTTGGGAGGCAAGACTGACCCAGAGCCCACCCCCAGGGCCTTCCCAGAGGCCAGGCAAGGGAACCCCACTCCAGGCACAGGGCTGAGTTTTAGAATCATGTATTCTTATCCTGGCGCTCTGTGGTCTCACTGTGCCACCCGATGCTCTCATAACCTCTCTGAGCCTCAGTTTACTCACCTCTAAAAGGATGGACCCAGACGTTCAGAACTTAGCTGGTCCCACCTCCCACTCAGCCAGGGCCAGGGCCCTGCAGGCGGCATCCCTGATAGAAGGGACGCTCGCCGGCGCACAAGGCAGGCTGCTCTTCATCGAGCAGCTCCAAACCACCAGAGACCTCTTCCTTTTAATCAAATGGCAAAATGGCTGTGAAAGAGCTTACGAAAATAAAAGCATAACTGAAGGGGGTTATTATTAACCATCAACATTAGAGGCAACGTGAGAGAGGACGAAATGGGGCTGCAGGTGGGCTTCCAGAGCCCACCGAGGCGGCCGCAGGAGGGGCCGAGGAGGAGCGCAAAAGGACCCTGTGAGTGCCAGGCTCTCTCTGGGGAGGTTAGACAGCAGCTGGGGAGGTGCTCAGGTCCTGATGAGACCGGCAGGTATGTAACTGCTACAAAAGGAAGAGAGGGACCCCTCCTCCACCTCAGAGGAACCCAGCTCGCTGGGATCTGCTGTCTGCAGGAGGCCCATCTCCAACCCAGACGAGAAGACCCTCTGGTTCCCTGGGGGGAGGGTATCTGTACTGGAGGCACGGAGACACTGTTCTGAACACCTCTGCCTAGTGGCTCCTGCTTAATGATGGCAAAGAGCTCACTGTGACGCCAGCAAGGGAGAGCCTGGGACTCTGCCAGGAGTCAGTGCATAGAGGGTCCCAGCTGAAGGGTCGCAGAGGCACCTGAGGCCGGCAGAAGGAGACGCGAGAGGGAGCGCCTGTGGCCCAAGGTGGCCCAGCCAGTTCAGGGCTCGCTGTGGGGAAAGCCAAGAACTTCCACCTGCCAGGTGAAAGCAAGTGTCTGACCTGGCCCTTGGCAGGTGGCAGGGCCTCGTAATGGTTACCTTCCTAGGCTCAGTGCCCTGTACTTGGGAATCTCAGACCAGAAAGCCCAACCTTGCGCTCTTGTCTATGAAACTCTGAGTCCAGAGGCCCATGCCTTGTGCCCTGTGAGGCTCTGTGAACCTCACTCGGGAAAGGGAGCTCAGGGGAGGCTCTGCACGCAGAGGGAGGTGAGGGGTCTGGTGGGTTGGGTCCACTCACCCACGATCTCGTTCTCCTCCAGATTGATGGTCTCCAGCGCAGGCAGGGTGGTGAGCTGCTCAGGGAAGTCGTGGAACTGGTTCCGGGACAGGTCGATGGCCTTGAGGTGCTGTAGGGTGCTGACCTCGTTGGGGAGGCTGTGCAGGAAGTTCCCTTCCAGGTGGAGCTCTGCCAGGTGGGGAGGAAGAGTAAGGGGTGGGGGGAAGGGGAGCAACCCAGAGACCACAGTGACTGCTGGCCTCCTGGGCCAGGAAGGCGGCAAGGAAGGAAGCCCCCCCAAGGGGCGAACTCCATATTAATGCAAAAGGAGGGGTAATCCCTACCACTGCCACCCATCATTCCAGCTGGGCTCCCGGCTGGTGGCTTTGGAATGGAAGGCTCTGCCCAGCAGAGGTCTCTCAACCCTGCTCAGGGTGGCACATCTGGGGTCATTCCTAAGGCTGGTTTAGGGACCATCACATCCTTGAACTGAGGCATCCAGAATGACCAGAGTGGCTTTCCTTACTGCGGCTCAATCAGGCTTGCCCCTCGATTTTGTTTCCCCCAGACACATCCCTAGGACAGAAGCCGTCCCTCTGACCTGGACCACTCTGGCAGCCTCCTCCCTGGCTTCCTGCCTCCAGTCCCTCTCCAATCAATGCTGCACAGTGGGACCTTTTTAACCTCATGAGTGCAGCCCTGAGCTCACAAACCTTCAGTGGCTCCCCAGGGCCTCCTTAGGCAATCAAGGCCCTTTGTGACCAGGCCCCTGCAGCTCTCTGCTCCTGCAGGTCCAGTACTCACACCTGGGTCTGTGCCCTGGCTGCCCTGGAACGTCCTCTGGGATGATCGCGAGCAAAGAGACACATCCCAGGAGAAGTCATACAACATCATCTTGCTGGACTCCTGCACGGTTCTGCATCCCATAAAGAAGTAGTAACGAGAGCTCTCTTTTTCTTTTTGGGTGTGCCTACGCTGAGTCCCACACACTGCCAGAAGCTGATGCTAAGTGTCTCATCTGATCCTCAGAACAGCTCTGCAAGATTTATCTTATTCTGCTCCATTTGACAGAACCAGAAATGGTGGCTCAGAGAGGTTAAGCAATTTGCCCAAGATCACACCACCAGGTGGCAGGGAAGCCAGGATTGAGATGACCTGGATGACTCGATGCTGGTCACAAAACATGGGACAAAGGGGCTGGTGACAGAGGCAACAGGAGAGGCAGGTGTGAATATTTAACGAGGAATGCAATGTCCCAGGCAATGTATTAGTCGTTCATGAAATCTCATATAATCCTCCCAACAAATTTCTCTCCCAATTTACGGATGAGAGCACTGAGGCTCACAGAGGTCAAGTAACCTGCCCCAGGGCACACGCACCTAGCAGTTCCCCATGTTCCCTGAGAGTCACAGATAAGGGAGGGAAGTGGGGAATGGAATGACAGTCCCATTTCCTCAGGAAAGTGGGGTTGGGGAGGGGTCCATCCAGACACCAACATCAGGGCAGGTCTGGGTGGAACCTTCAGGAAGCAGAGTCTCTGGGGGAGGCTGAAAACACTTCTGTGTGAAGCCCAGTCTGCACATCCTGCTGGGAAGATGTGCCTGGAATCAGCCGGGGGGCATCTCCACAGTTGGGAAACTGAAAAACTTTTCATCTAACTGCTATCATTTTTTTTTTAATTTAACATCTTTATCGGAGTATAATTGCTTTACAATGGTGTGTTAATTTCTGCTTTATAACAAAGCGAATCAGTTATACATATACATATGTTCCCATATCTCTTCCCTCTTGCGTCTCCCTCCCTCCCACCCTCCCTATCCCACCCCTCTAGGTGGTCACAAAGCGCCGAGCTGATCTCCCTGTGCTATGCGGCTGCTTCCCACTAGCTGTCTATTTTACGTTTGGTAGTGAATATATGTCCATGCCACTCTCTCACTTTGTCACAGCTTACCCTTCCCCCTCCCCATATCCTCAAGTCCGTGCTCTAGTAGGTCTGTGTCTTTATTCCCGTCTTACCCCTAGGTTCTTCATGAGCTTTGTTTTTTTTCTTAGATTCCATATATATGTGTTAGCATACGGTATTTGTTTTTCTTTCTGACTTACTTCACTCTGTATGATAGACTCTAGGTCCATCCACCTCACTACAAATAACTCCATTTCGTTTCTTTTTATGGCTGAGTAATATTCCATTGGATATATGTGCCACATCTTCTTTATCCATTCATCCGATGATGGACACTTAGGTTGCTTCCATCTCCTGGCTATTGTAAATAGAGCTGCAATGAACATTTTGGTACATGACTCTTTTTGAATTATGGTTTTCTCAGGGTATATCCCCAATAGTGGGATTGCTGGGTCGTAAGGTAGTTCTATTTGTAGTTTTTTAAGGAACCTCCATACTGTTCTCCATAGTGGCTCTATCAATTTACATTCCCACCAAGAGTGCAAGAGTGTTCCCTTTTCTCCACACCCTCTCCAGCACTTATTGTTTCTAGATTTTTTGATGATACCCATCCTGACCAGTGTGAGATGATATCTCATTGTAGTTTTGATTTGGATTTCTCTAATGATTAATGATGTTGAGCATTCTTTCATGTGTTTGTTGGCAATCTGTATATCTTCTTTGGAGAAATGTCTATTTAGGTCTTCTGCCCATTTTTGGATTGGGTTGTTTGTTTTTTTGTTATTGAGCTGCATGAGCTGCTTGTAAATTTTGGAGATTAATAGTTTGTCAGTTGCTTCATTTGCAAATATTTTCTCCCATTCTGAGGGTTGTCTTTTTAATGAAAGTTCAGTGTGGCCTCCCAGGTCTCTCTCCCTGATGTTCAATAGCTTTCCTATACGTCTCTGTCTTGCTGCATTCATGACTCAAAGGTTCTGCAAATCTCCTGCGCTTGTGTGCGGCTACAATGAACATTATCCCGAGGCTTTTGTATGATCACATCCACTCCTCTCAGGGCTGAGGGAGAAGCAGGAGGGCAGGGACCCTTTCTGCCCAGGCTCAGAGCCTGACGGACCCATGGGAGACTTACTCTTCCAAGCTTTACAAACCAGCGTCAACTCACTACCTTCTGACACCCCAGGTGTCAGAAAGCCAAGACTGCTCCCTCGCCCAGTGAGGTTAATTAAAAGTCCAAGCCAAACAAGGCATTCCTGCTCCAGAAGTATTTGCTCAAGAACCACTCTGAACAGCAGACTCTTCTTCCGGAGCTCTTTTGTCCCTCATGACTTTCCAGCTTGATTCCATCTGGTTGGACCCCATTCTGGAAAAGGGCAACTTTCACTCCTATCAAATTACAGACTATTTGCTCACTAGGTGGTCCATCCCAAAAGTACAACGGATCCTCCTGACAAGCTCTGCCTGGATTCCTCAGGTCAGTGTTCTCGGGAGGAGCAGGCAGGGTCTGGACACGACTACACGGGGTGGGGGGGGCCTGCTACAGAATGACAGAGAGAGCGAACCGTCCTGAGCACTCACCACACACTAGTACCCTCTTCTCAGTGTTTACCATGTTTTACCTCAACTTAATCCTTACGATGACCCACTGAAGGTGCATAGAATGGATCCCGTTTTACAGATCAGGACGTTAGAAGTGGCAGAGCCAGGTTCTGACCTCAGGCCAGTGTGGCTCCCGGGTCCGTAATTTTATCCATGCCACTTACTGATTCTCCACACCCTGACACACACAAGGCTGCTCAGCTAGCTAGTTTGTCTTGGAGAAGCTTCAGAAAGATGTGCTGCTTAAAATTAGATGCTCTTGCTGAAATTTGCTATCACCAAGGGAGATTTTTGTTTTCACTGATTTAATATTTTCCCCACTCTGTGCATAGCCCTCCTGGGCCTTGTTTGTGCCGAGTTATCTTCTTGAGAAAATTCAGGTCCAGTCCTCCATCACCACTGAAGGCAGCAGGTCGCCTAGCCCTCAGGCACGTGCGCAGTGCCAATAACCGTAACAGAAACCCAACGCTGTCCCAGCTGTAAATACAAGATTTTGTTTTTTGAAGCCACTGAGGTTTGAAATTATTTGTTCCTAATGTAAAACTGGCCTATCCTGACTGATGCAGTTTGTTTCACTTTAAATGCATTTTCTACTTATAAAAGCAATGCAAGCTCACTGTAAAAACAGAGACATCACAAAAATATGGAACAAAGGAAAATGAAAGTCCTGCGTGTTTCCCCCCCGCCAGAACCATTGTTGTTTGGTATTCATTCTTCTATATTTTTCTATGTACATGCTTATGGATGGATGGATGGATGGATATTGTTTTTAAAAAACAAATGGAATCATAGACTATATACTCTTTTGAGAACTGCTTTTTTCACTCAGTAAAGCTGAGGCAGCTTTCCAAGCCATTGCTTTGTGTATCCTTCTCTGGAGATCATTACTCTCAAGATTGAGACTTGTGGATACAAAATCATGCCCCTGCCCAGCATCTCGTTTCCCAGGGAAGGCTGCTCTCTAAAGTCCAGCCATTCTTCAGCAGCAGGCTCTAAGGAGACGCTCAGCTGCAAGGAGGAGAGGCTGAATCTGCCTGAAAGGCGGCCTCTCCCCCGGCTCAGAAGCACTTCTGAAAAGCAAAAGGCGCAGAGGGAGTCACGGCTGGGCAGGCAGGGCTTGCACCCTTGGTGTTCAGCTCCTTGACTGCACTAGGGTAATCAGAGGGGCTGTGTTGAAATTGGGAAGGAAGGGAGAGCTTTCCATTACTGAGCTTCAAAGGGAGCCCAGATCTGCTCTGGAAAGGCAGTGTCAACCCACTCTAGTTAGTCAGGCTCCTGCTGCATTAAGAAAGTATTGAAGTGCTGGGATTGGGTGGGGAAGGGTTTCCAGGAAAGAGCTCTTGTGCCGGATACCCAGCCGCACTGGGTCTGGGGCTTAGACCAAAACCGAATAATAATGGCTAACATCTAATAAGCAGTACTATGCTCCAGGTACTTGTTCTCTGGAGTTTACACGCAATCATCATTTTAATTTTACTATAACCCATTACCTCCAATTTACAGAGAGATGAAATAACTTGCCTAAGGTCACACAAACCCCAACCTCTCCCCCAGTTAATCTGACCTTCCTCTCCCAACCCCCAAACCAGGATGTGAACCCCAGCCAACCTCCCCAAGAGAAGTGGGCCATTCCGGCCACCTGCTTTTTCCGGTTTTGCACCTCCAATCCCTGCAGCACCTGTCCTCAGAGTAGATACTCAGCAAATCCCTGCTTATTTAGTGGTGAATGAATGATGGGGGAAAACCCAGGAGGACCTAGTTCTGATCTGACTCATCATGTGTCCTTGGGACCATCCTCTCCCTGGACAGCCTCCATGAGAAAGTCCTCCCTGCCCATTTACAGCAGGGCTGTGAGAATGAGTCGAGAGTGTTGTGAAAAGCAGGACGTGCTGCACAATACACGTATTTATTAAGCACCTATGCTGAGCACCTACGCTCAGCCCTATGCTTGAACATGAAAAGGATAATCTTTGAACAGTAAAAGCACTGTTTCTGTCAGAGGGGTACAAGATCCATGAGACCTAGTTACTGGATTATGGAGCTTTTTGTGGAAAAAACCCTGAAAGCTATCATTAAAGGCAGAAATCAAAAGGTAAAATAAGAGAAGGTAGATGCAGCTGGGACACATGGCTTGCAGGAAAGTCAATCAGACTTTCACAATTATGCCCAGGGTCTCACTGCCCTCTTGTCACAGGGCAGAGGGGTATGTGTGTGTGTGGCTGTATTAGGGGAGCTCCAGATGTTTCTTCCTGCTCTCTTACACCAAGGTTCAGAGTCAAACAACCTAGGCTCCCAGGATGGACAGGGTCTCTGGGAGAAGACCTTACTCCATCCCACTCCCAAGACTGTCCCCAGCCTGAAAGCAGCCAGGCATGACATGCCCTTATTTTCTATCCCTTCTGAGCTGTGGTTTCTGGACTCTGCTAAATGGATCTCTCCTTCCCCAAGTTCCCCTTATTACTTCCTCATCATCCTTATCTTGGACAATTGTCAGGGCTGACTCAGAGGCCTCAGGCTGACCCCAGCGGAGACAAGGCCAGCTGATTACATTAAGGGACAGATGAGGCTGGCCTGCAGTAATTACGCAGCCTGGTGGTAAAGGAATGTGCCAACTCCAAAAATACCTGCCCACTGAGGGTCAATCAGCACCTTGGCAGCACACTGCATCAATGAGCAATTACTTTCCTACCTGCAGGGGCCCGCCTGCAGGGCAGAGTCAGTGGGTCAGGTGGAACAATAATTGTCCTTCAAGTGGCCCATACTCAGCACTGCAGACTCTTCACACAGAGACAGCTGCTGCCCACGGGGAACAGAGAGGAAAGAAGTGAAGTTTCCGAAAGCCCCATCCACTCCTTGGGTGCACAGAGGGAAGGGGTGAGAAAACTCTTCTAACCGAGGAGTCTGGGACAGACTAAAATGAAGCGCTAGCCATTCTGCCCCCATGAAAAGGGTAGGTGGCTCTTACTCTACCAACGTGAACCAGTTCCTAAAATATATTGCTAAGTAAAAGGGGCAAGTTGCAAAACTGTGCATACACTTTACCCCCATTAGTAGTTTATAAAGGAGCTCTGGATCTGGACCCACAGTCCTGACCCTATTCTCTCTCACTGTGTGACCTCAGGCAAGTTACTTAAGCTCTCTGTGCCGCAGTTTCCTCATGTAAAACAAGGATAATAAGAGGACTGACCTCACAGAGTCACCAGACTTTGAGTAAATGCGCCCTCACATTATAAAGTGGTTGTCTGATCCTACACCTGTCTCCCTGAGAGACTGTGGGCTCCTCAAGGACCAGGTCTAGGTCTTGGTTTCCTTATCCTTCCCAAACATCGGTGCTATGAGGATTAGATGAGATGACGCGTGTAAAACCCTCAGTGTGGAGCTGGCGGGGGCTAAGTGCCCAGCGAATTTGGGCTTTCATGTTATTTCCTGTTCATGCTCACACCGGCCCTAAACAGATGCTCAGGGGGAACTAATGAATTGAGTTGAAAGGCAGGCTGTGAGAGGCTGAATATACACACAGGCAATGGCCAGACCAAGTATAAAAACAGAACTGGGACTCATAACCTGAAGCATCCTGCCCAAGAAACCAAACCATTAGTAAAGCAGCCAGCCCAGGAAGCTAGTCTTCTGTAAGTCAGGCTTGTAGGAAGTCAGACTACTATCTCCATCGACAATCCAGGAAGCCAAAGAATACCCCCTGTAACAGTTGGCCCCAAATGGCTGGGACTTGATTACTAACTGACAGTTTCCCTAAATTTTTGTCCCAACATCCCACTCAGGACCAACCAGAGACAGCCAGATGTGCATCCTAACCAATCCCATAGGACGCCCTGCTGCTGGCTGGCCCGCCCGCCTCCAGCTTCCCCAGGCCAATAGCCTGCCATCAGGCCCACCTGAAGACTTCTCCCTTTCATCCACTATGAAGCTTTCCCATTCCTCTGCTTGCCTTTGAGTCTCCGCCAAACGCAAGTGACAGTGGCTGACTCCCTGGCTAGAGCGAACTCTGAATGAACAGCCTCTGCTGGTTCTCATTGGGGTGGTCTTTGTCTATTTCTGCAGGTGTGTCTTACACACCTCCGGCCTGGCAGGCCCAGGACACACTCAATAAGAAGAGCTGAATGACTTGCATCTGGAGGAAGTGGGGAGATGGGAACACAGGAGGAGAGGGACCAGAGGAGCCACAGCCAGACCTCAGGATCCACTCTCCGCAGAACCGATGTGCCCTTTGGACAGATTCCATTTTTCCCGCCATAAGACGGTTGAAGGAGAGCAATGGGATGTAATCATTTAAAGACCACCCAACTCTGAGGCGGCCGTGACCCCAGCAGCAGAAAGTCCCCAGGGTACCCACAGGAGACAACTTGGCAGTCAGGGAGCAAGCAGGTGGCTCTCTCCCCAGCACCAAGGCAGCATATACCCACTCTGTCAAGAATATATACACTACCAAACATATGGTAGATAGCTAGTGGGAAGCAGCCACATAGCACAGGGAGATCAGCTTGGTGCTTTGTGACCACCTAGAGGGGTGGGATAGGGAGGGTGGGAGGGAGGGAGACGCAAGAGGAAAGAGATATGGGAACATATGTATATGTATAACTGATTCACTTTGTTATAAAGCAGAAACTAGCACACCAATGTAAAGCAATTATACCCCAATAAAGATGTAAAAATAAATAAATAAATAAATAATCCAGGAGACGACGCTAGCAGGCAGTGCGGAGCCCCGCACAGCCTATTCAAGTCTCCTCTTCACACATAAAAGGAGAGGGTTTTTCTACTTGAAAGAGAAACAAAGGCTGGGGTCCAGAGCCAGGTGGGTCTCTCAGCTCCAGCCCCTCCCTGCCTGATCACCAACCCTCATCCACGGCTGCCTCTGTGAAATCCAATTACTGGGCACATGACAGCCTTGCCTTTGTAATCGGAGGTGGTGTGGGGGGAGCCAGGAGCCACCAGAGCACAGGAGGCGGTTCAAACGGCATTCAACAGACTTCTGATGGAAGGGTATCATGATGCGTCACGAATCCAGGGGCCCTAAGTGTGTTTCTCCACACTCGCTGCTGTGTCCCTGGAGAGGGCCTACTTGCTTATCCCACAAGGCACTGCCATGTCAAGTCCTCTCCAGGCCCTTGAGCTCACGCAGGTGGCCTGGAAAGGCAGCCCTGGCAGGGTGGGTGACCTCGGTGTATGGCTCTGACAGCCCGGACGAATGCCTTCTCACCCTGACCTTCCTTCTCCACCCGTGAGGTGAGATGGCAGTGACAGCTCTAATATTTTATGGGAGATTCTCCCAACTGGTGGCCCACAGGCTAAGTCTAGCTTGCAAAATGTGTTCTATTGGCTTCCAGATTAAAATACAAATTAAGTAAAAATGGATAAAATTCATATAAATATCCACCTTTCCAGCTTCAACTGAATAAAACTATCAGAACAACCCCGTGGCACATCTGGCAGAAGCTGAGTAGGGCCTGTACCAGGTGGCCACAGTCACCACCACTCCCTCTTGTCCCATGCCCAATCTGAGTCACTCATTACCTACATGCTAGTCTCTTAAGCGTTGGTGTTTATAACCCCTGAACTATGGTCTCAATCTTGGCTGCCGGCACTTTAGAACAACTGATATTGATGTTAACAGATGCCTAGGCCCAGGCCCACACCCAGACATTCTGATTCAACTGGTCTTGGGGTAGAGCCAAGGCAATGATGTTTGTAGAAAAACTCCTCAGTTAATTCTAATTTCAGCCAGGCCGAGAGCTGCTGGTCCAAGGGCCCCGGCAGCTGGGAGGACCCATCTCACCTGTGTAAAGAAGCAGCCACCAGAAAAAGAAGGACGGGAAAAGTGGGCCTGGTCAAAAGCACCCACAGGTGCCCCTGGGGAAACACGTGTTGCCCTGGGATCCCCTCCACCCCCAACATAAGCACTTTAGCTTTTTAGGCACAAACGCAATGAGCTTTGTGAGCTTCGGTCAGAAACGACAACACAGACCAATCCCTCCTGCTTGCCCTCGTGTTGGCGCCCAGTCTAGGTCCTGCCTGTAGCTCCCTCCTGAGCCACTGTCCAAGCTGCTTCCTGTCCCTGCACTGGGTTTGCCAATTCACACCTCTCCCCTCCCCTCTTGACTCCGCCCAGGGCTCCCACCTCCTGTAGGAAGCTGCATGAAATATGCTCCTCTCTCGGGCTTCCCTGGTGGCGCAGTGGTTGAGAGTCCGCCTGCCGATGTAGGGGATACGGGCTCGTGCCCCGGTCCGGGAAGATCCCACATGCGGCGGAGCGTCTGGGCCCGTGAGCCATGGCTGCTGGGCCTGCGCGTCCGGAGCCTGTGCTCCGCGACGGGAGAGGCCACAACAGTGAGAGGCCCGCGTACCGCAAAAACAAAAACAAAAAAATGCTCCTCTCAAGTCCCTCAGGTACCATCAGCATTTTACGTATTGGTTTCTCAAAACAGGCTCTTAGACTCCTTTCATGCCCCTATCAGATAGAGAATTCCTGAAGGCAGGAATCACTTCTCCTGTGCCCCCTGTGCCCTCCCCAATTCTCCCACCCCACTATTTCATGAACACACACCAAGCGCCCAGGCTGCAGCTCCATCCCACGGGTCCCTGAGTGGCAGTGGACTCTTGCAGAAGGATGGAGGGGCTACCTGGAGAGTGGAGAGCGGGCACTGCTGCCTGTTTGTCTACCTGGAGGAGCCATTTCAGATGAATCTACAACGCCCACCTGCCAGCCTCCTGCCCACCTCCCTGCCGAGCACCCGTGTCTGCTTCCTGTACGTGTGCACAGCACAGAAAACAACAGCCCTGGCGTCTGTCACTCCTGAACTGAGAAAGCAACATGGGAGAACAGTGCTAGACTGCAGGGGGGTTGGGGCATGGCGGTCAGAAGGGGGCTCCTTCAAGTCTACCGAAAAATAACTACTCCTGAGCTGCAGGACCCCAAATACTCTACTGGTCTGTTCAAAACAAGAGAATCACTCCGGGACCCACACCCCTGACCATGAGTCAATCTGATTCACAGCCAGCTAGAGGCAGGAGTGGCACTTAGAGATTTCCAGAGGACATAGGTCCACCCTTAGAGCCTCCCCTTGGGAAGGATTTGCTGAGACTAGCTGACTGGGGACTAGCCCTGGTGACATTTCCTAGACAGGGTCGGAGCCTGAAGGATGAGGGTCAGCATGCCCTCCTGGCCTCAGCTGACCAGGGCCTACCTTGGAGCTGACAGAACGTGGTCATGAACTTGCTGGTGAGGGACTTGAGCTCGTTGTTGGCCAGCGTGATGAGGTGGATCTGGTCGGTGACATTTCGCAGGACCTTGTAGATGCCGATGGGGAAGGAAACCAGCTTGCACTCGGCCAGGTCTGCAGCCAAAGGACAAAGACCAGAGTTAGCAGCCACAGCTGCCCATGGACTTGCCCCAAACCCCACAGACCCGACCCTGTATCTCCTCCCGGCCTCCTTTGTCTCCTACCTGGCTCCCCTGTGCCAGGCTCAAGACCCTGCAGTCCCTCCTCCAAGAGCCTTCATCACCATTCATCACACTTGTCCAAGTCTCACACACTGAACCTAACAGCTTATTATAGCACCTTCTCTAATAGCACAGCCTGCTAGCTGGAATGCAGAAGGCAGAGCTCTGATGACCAGCACTCACAGCCGTGTGCTTGAGGCCCTGAAGGACCCACAAGTCCCTCCAGGGTCATCAGACTCAACGGCGAAGCCAGGGTCTTAAGAGTCCTTTATAATAGTCTACTTCTTTGAAAACAGGCAATTCACACAGACTTTGTGGTATGACCTTCTTCCCCATCCTGTCACTCTGAAGACAGGTCTGTCTAAGAGGTAGCAGGGAAGCCTCTGTGAAGAACAGTCTGGCAGTTCCTCGAATGGTTAAACCTAGTTACTATATGACCCAGCAATTCCACTCCTGGGTATACACCTGGGAAAAATGAAACCATGTGTCCACACAAAATAGTACACATGAATGTTCACAGCAGCATTATTCATAATAGCCAAAAAGTGGAAACAACCCATGTATCCACCCACAGACGAATGGATAAGCAAAATGTGTATATCCATAAAAAGGAATATTGCTTGGCAATAAAAAGAAATGAAGTATCAATATATACTACAACATAGACAGGCCTTGAAAACATTATGGTAAATGAAAGAAGACAGTCACCAAGGACAATATATTGTATGAGGCCATTTATATGAAATGTCCAGAACAGGCAAATGTACAGAGACAGGAAGTAGATTACTGGTTACCTAGGGCTGGGGGTATTGAGGGATGGCAACTAAGGGGTGAGGGGCTTCTTTGCTGGAGTAATGCAAATGTTCTAAAATTGGATGTGGTAATAGTTGCACAGCTCTGTGAATATACTCAAGTCACTGAACTGTACACCCTAAACTGTATGGTATGTGAATTATATTTCAATAAACCTGTTTCATATATATGGCAGCAGAGAGACACTGAAAGCATGGAGGCTCAGAAATTAGGCTGTCCAGCTCATCTAAGTCACTTAAGTTTCCTGAGCCTCAGTTTTCTCATCTGTAAAATGGGGGTATCGTTGTCTACCTAGCAAGGCTGTCAGGAAAAGTAAATATAATAATAAGTACTCAATGTACTAACCAAGTGCCTGGCAGATAAGTAGTGGGAATGCTAAATTCAAATGCTGTTTCCCTACTCACCTTCCACTTTGCTCTCCCCTTCCCACCTTACCCAAATTGTCTCCATGCTTCAAGGCCAGTTCCCATCCCACCTCTTCTGGAAATCTTCCTGGATCACCCCCATTACTGGTGATTGCCCCCCCAGCCCCGTTCAGGAGCACTCATCAACTCAGACAGCACTGCCCCATCTCTCAACAAACTCATGTCTTTTCCCCAAAGAGGCCGGGCTTCCCCAGGCACCTCTAAGCCTTTGAAGATTGTTCCAGTATTAATATACAAAATTCAATAATATTCCTATATGTCAACAATAAAATACAGTTTTTAAAGATCTTATTCTGAACGGCAACAATAATGCAAAGTCTATAGAAATAATCAAAATTTAAGCCCTTCTCCCTTATCTGCCTCACAGAATTTCTACTCTGGCTGTAATACCAGCTCAAATGTCATCTCCTCCACGAAGCCTTCCCTGACAGCCCTAAGCTCCAGCCTCTGAGTCTCATATGGTGTAAATGAGACCTCTTCATCCTGTATTGTATTAACCTCCTTTTGTGTCTGCTTTCCCACTGGACTGGGAAGGCCCCCAGAGCACAGCGTCAGCAGAGGTCCACCAGGCTTGGAGGGCAGGGCAGGGTTACTGGTGACCTCATTAAGCTGGTTTAAGGAAAGAAAGGGGACAGGTGGGGGTAAGGGCAAAAGTCCGAAAGACTGAGGAACCATAGGGGTAGGACATCCTGTTAAGAAGTGTCTTTAGGGAACTCCCTGTTGGTCCAATGGTTAGGACACCAAGCTTCCACTGCAGGGGGCCTGAGTTCGACCCCTGGTCGGGGAACTAAGATCCCACAAGCCGTGTGGCGTGGCCAAAAAGAAAAAAGAAAAGAAGCGTCTTTACTGTTTGCTCTGGTCCCGGGCTATGTTAGGTGATCCCAGCCCTGCGTACCAGTGCAATGTCAGGTACCTGCTCTTATATCAGCAAGTGGGGTTTATAGAAGAGAGTGCAAGGTCCTGCCGGGAAGAACGAATACCCAGAGGTCAGACTTTCAGTAAAAAGAGATCAAGGGCTGGAACTAGACCAGCTCTGTAGGCTTGAAGTTTGGGGCAAGCTGAGGATTCTTGAAAGGGCAAACACTTCCAAACAACGAGCCCCCTAGTGCTTGGTGCCAGAAGCACAAAGGTCTAGAAAGGAGTCTTGTTGTGGTTGTGAATCACAACAGCCCCTTTGGCTAAAAGCAACAGATCTCAGACCTGCTAGGAACAACATCAAGGAAAATGTCAGAAGCTTTCCCTTTAAAACAAAGAGCAAAATAAGGATGCCTTCCATCATCTGTATCCCTGAATATGGTCTTAGAAGTTCTGGCCAAAGAAATAGAAAGCATAAACATTAGAAGCAGACAAAATGATTATTAAGTGCATGTGAGATGACTGCATAACCTCAACAAAGCAGGCATCTGACAAAGTACACAAATTAAAAAGATCTCAGCAAAGTGGCTAATTAAAAGTGCAAAATTCAATAATATTGAATTGCCTATATGCTAGCAATAAATATAGTTTTTAGGATCCTATTCCAAACAGCAGTATAATATAAAATATAGAGAGAATCATAATAGAAAATATATCTGACCAATATTAAGAAAAGTAGTTCTATTTTTTAGTTTTTAAGGAACCTCAATACTGTTCTCCATAGTGGCTGTATCAATTTACATTCCCACCAACAGTGTAGGAAGGTTCCCTTTTCTCCACACCCTCTCCAGCAATTATTGTTTCTAGCTTTTTTGATAATGGCCATTCTGACCTGTGTGAGGTGATACCTCATTGTAGTTTTGATTTGCATTTCTCTAATAGGTAGTGAGGTGGATGGACCTACAGTCTGTCATACAGAGTGAAGTAAGTCAGAAAGAGAAAAACAAATACCGTATGCTAATGCATATATATGGAATCTAAAAAAAACGGTACTGATGAACCTAGTTGCAGGGCAGGAATAAAGAGGTAGACATAGAGAATGGACTTGATGACATGGGGTGGGAGGGCGAAGCTGAGGCGAAGTGAGAGTAGCATCGACATACATACACTACCGAATGTAGAATAGTTGGCTGGTGGGAAGCAGCAGCATAGCACAGGGAGATCGGCTGGGTGCTTTGCAATGACCTAGAGGGGTGGAATAGAGAGGATGGGAGGGAGGCTCAAGAGGGAGGGAATATGGGGACATGTGTATGCATATGGCTGATTCACTTTGCTGTGCGACGAAAACTAACACGGTATTGTGAAGCAATTATACTCCAATAAAGATCTATTTTTTAAAAAGATTTAAAAAAAAAGTAGAAAGGTTCACAAAGATATTTTTACAAATGGGAGGACTTCCCTGGTGGCTCAGTGGTTGAGACTCTGCCTGCCAATGCATGGGACATAGATTTGATCCCTGGTCTGGGAAGATCCCACATGCCACGGAGCAACTAAGCCCATGCGCCACAACTACTCAGCCTGCGCTCTACAGCCTGCAAGCCACAACTACTGAGCCTGCACGTTGCAACTACTGAGCCCACATGCTGCAACTACTGAAGCCCGTGCACCTAGAGCCCGTGCACTGCAACAAAGAGTAGCTCCCACTCACCACAACTAGAGAAAGCCTGCGCACAGCAACAAAAACACAATGCAGCCAAAAAAATAAGTAAAAAACAAATAAATAAATAAATAAAAACGGGTTTGTACGTGGAGATATATAGCATTCGTTGACAACAAGTTAAAATACTGAAATAACAGTGATTTTTTAAAGAAGTTAATTTACAGATTGTTTAATGCAATTCCTACTCAAAGCCCAAAAAGTTTTTTTTTTTAACTTGATGAAATGGTTTTAAATTTCAACTAGGGAATAAGCAAGCAAGACTCTCTAAAAGAGAAGAAGGTGGAGTGATAACCAATTTTATAAGGCTGCAGTAATTAAAACAGAGGGTAATAGGAAAAATAGATCATAGAAAGAAAATACAGTAACTACACAGAAAGAAAATACAGATCCATAGTCCAGAAAATACAGACCATAAATAATATGTCATGGTTTAATAAACACTAAAATGGTGGCCTCACAAATAAATTAGGGAAGGGAAGGATTAGTAACTGATGTCAGAATAACCAATTAACAATTTGGGGAAAATAAGAGAAAGAGACTCTCAATTAACCTAAGAATCAAAAAAAAAAAAAAAAACTCTAGGTAAAATTACACTTTAAGTATTTTTTGAAATGAAATCAAAAAATCAGAAGTAAACAGACTTATACAACCACTTAAGTGAGGAAGACTTTCTCAACCTAGGAGCCTTGAAGAATCACAAAGGAACAGATCAACAAACCTAACTATAAAAGAATATGAAACACCTGGATGCTTAGAAGCAAATAAGGCAAGCAACAGATTGTGAAAAAGGATCTATAAATGGGATACATAAGTTGTTATCTTGATTATTTTAAATGCTCAATGTAACTTAATTTAAGAAAGGCCACCAGATGATAGATATTCACCAGGGAGAAAATATAATTAGTAAATAAATATACAGCCACTGATATGTGTTGCCAAACTGCTTTCCAGGATATTTATACCAATTTACATATACTCTAGCCAACAAATAAGAGGATGATTAAAAAAATCCTTGCTAATATGATCAGGGGAAATGGTATCCCTTGCTTTCATGAGACTGATTATCTTTTATGGTTAATTAACCATTTTTATTTCCCTGGTGGAAAATCTTGTTCAGGTCTCTTGCTATTTTTCTATTTGGAGTTCTGGCATTCCACCCCCTCCATCACCCCCCTAGGTGTTGGTAGAGGTCCCTAAATAATATTATCAACCTATGTCTGTTCACTGTTTTTTTCTTTTTTTTTTTTTGCAGTACGCAGGCCTCTCACTGTTGTGGCCTCTCCTGCTGTGGAGCACAGGCTCCGGACGCGCAGGCTCAGCGGCCATGGCTCACGGGCCCAGCCGCTCCGCGGCATGTGGGATCTTCCCAGACCGGGGCATGAACCCGTGTCCCCTGCATCGGCAGGTGGACTCTCAACCACTGCGCCACCAGGGAAGCCCATTTTCTTGTTTAATAGTTCAAGTTATAGCATTTAGGTGTTTTTTTTTTTTTAAGCAGAATATAAAAATTATACGCACACAGTAATTCCAACTATATACAAAAGTATACATGCCTGGGAAAGAAGACCAAAAGGAAAATAACCAGAATGTTAAATGGTTATTACAAAGGATTTGAGCAATTTATTACTATTTATAGTCCTGCTGTTTGTTTATTTTGTACAAAATAAGTACCACTATTTATCTGCATAAAAATATTTTAAGTATATATGGTGATGCTTTACTTTTAAAATAGAAAAATAAACGTATCATAAAAATAGCTTTTATTGGAAAAAATGACCTGACATATTCAAGGATAAACTGAAGCCAGCCAGCTCCTCATCAATCTGAGACACAGAGAAGGCAGAGCCATGAGAGAAAGACAGTAGCTCTCTGTACTGGACTGAAGTCGAAGTTACGAGTTGGCACTTTCAGCACTCAGGCACTACTGAAGAATCATATAATGAACTCTGCTCCCCAAAGTGGGGAAAGAAAGTGCTCACGATGAAGGCCGAAGAGACATAACGCCACTCAGGTTATTTCCAAGGATCCTCAAAGCAGCTGTCTTCCAGAGGAGGTCAGCTCAGAAACGCCCGGCCCACAGCCTTGTTCCTCCCACCTGGGCTGCCCACACGCCATCCCAACTGTACACCACCCCACTCTCCCAGTCCCCAGTGCAAGCAACACATGGCCTCTGCAGTCTCACTTGCCCACTGACACAGTCACAGAAGCATGTGGCCCGGCATCTGGGGGGGTTGGGGGCTGAGAGCCCAAAATGCATCCACACCTGTTGCTTTCATTTATCTTCCACAGATAACTACTGAGGTCCTACTGTGTGCCAGGCACCGTTCCGCATTGTGCCCTGTGGCTTCCCTATGATTTTTTTGTTCTTGGGGACTCCGTCTGTTCCCTCCATCCTTTGATTGGTGTTCGGGTAGGAGTGTGCACCATGGAGCTCCTGCTCAGAACAGTCTGGCTGCCTCTGATGGCAAAGGCCCCCAAGGATTCCTACAGAGTGCCCTGCTGGGATATGATGCAAACACCCCCATCCAGGCCACGTCACCAGCCACTAACACTGCCTGTGAACTCCCATCCCAACTGGGAGGACAGGCCTGTGACCTCCGGCACAGCTCTCCATGGTCCCTGGGTCAAGGATATGGAGATCCAGGGGGCTTCCCTGGTGGTGCAGTGGTTAAGAATCCGCCTACCAGTGCATGGGTCACGGGTTCCAGCCCTTGTCCCGGAAGATCCCACATGCCGCGGAGCAACTAAGCCCCTGCGCCACAACTACTGCAGCCTGCGTGCCTAGAGCCTGTGTTCCACAGCAAAGACAAGCCACTGCAATGAGAAGCCCGCACACCATAACAAAGAGTGGCCCCCGCGCGCCGCAACTAGAGAAAGCCGGCACACAGAAATGAAGACCCAACGTAGACAATAAATAAATTAATTAATTAATTAAAAAAAAAAAAAAGAATATGGAGATCCAGGTACCCAGACCTTGCCCAGTCACCTTCCCATCTGTACAGATGGAGCAAAACACTTCATGTCCATTCCCTGGGTGGGGTGGGGATAATAATAACCATAAATAACACCACTCACTATTTCGTGTGAGCTAAGCTGTCAGAAGTATCCTCTCTGTACACATGAGAAAACTGCAAGTAAGTGACTTGCCCAAGGTCATTCAGCTAAATGTAGGGGAGTAAGATTTGGATACAGGTTAGGCTGATCAGGCAGCCAGGGGTACTAACCATTTTGCTATCCTGCCCCACTGAGTCAAGAATGTGCCCAGTTGTCTCTAGGCCAGAGAAAGTGGAGTCTCTGCTGAGCAGCTCAATGGGACACCAGGGCCTTGGCTACAAACTCCTGTAGGCCTTTCCAGTTCAGCACCTGCGATCTGGGGACAGAGGCCCCGCAGCCTTCTTCATGAGCATTTTGTCCTCAGGAACTTCTTCTCCAGGTCTAATTCAAAGGATCGGCACCTTCTATACCCACTATGCCTGTGTGTAGTAGAGAAAAGCCCCCGGGGTTGAGCCAAGTCCAACGCTCACGAGGGCAGACAGCACAACTTCCAGAAGACACAGCCAGGATGTAGCTGGGGGCCAGGTCCCACTAAGGGAGAGAGGGACCCTACCGAGGGAAGAGAAGACCCAGGCTGAAGACAGGCAAGTCATCCTCCAGGAGCCATGGGATGTCACCGAGAGTCCCATTCTCTATGGGTCCTCAGAGCTGACAGGACGGGGGCTAGTTCAGCAGTCATAAGGAAAAGGTTCCATGTGAGGAAGTAAGTGCAGCGTCATGGGGTGATCAGGCAGGGTCACCACTGAGAGGATTCCTGAACCAGATGGAGGCTGGGTGACCTCAAAGTTCTCATTCAACTAAAAAAAACAGGCATAGCTAGCATCACGAGTACTGACCATGTGCCAGGCACAGTAGCAGGCGCTGTTTATGTATTAATCATGAGTTACCCTCACAGGTGGAAAATGAGGCCTGTGTTGATAGGCCAATCGTCCAAGGTCATTTGGGGGAGATGATGGAGTGCAAAGAATCGGAATGCAAAGATTCCAGTACGGTGACCAACTTGTTTTGGTTTGCCTGGGACAATCCCAATTTTAGTACCAAAAGCCCTGCATCCTGGGGGACCCCTCCTTAGCCCCAGACAACTCAGGACAATTGGTTGCCTAGGTTCAGGCTGCACACTGATGGATAAGAGGTTACTAGAATCAGAGAGGAGAGAGGGACGGCAACCCAGGCATGGGCCATGGCATGCGCAAAAGCCCAGAGAAACTTCATTTCCTCTGAGGCTCCACCTTTGAGCCTCGGCTCCTCCTGCAATTTTCTGGAGCCTCACCAGAGAGGAAGGAATCATTTCATGCTACTTGGTGGTGCATGCACGCCCACAGACCCCATCAGGGGCTGGGGTTACTGACACAGGGTCCTCTGTCAACATCTGGATGGCAGCTGGATTCAAGTGTGCCTTTCCTCAGTGCCCCCGGCACCGACACTTGAGCTATAGTAGAGAACAGAGACCCTTGGGGGGAAGGCACTGCAATAAACACAAGGCATAATTATCCTCATAATCATAATTATTGTCACAAGAAGGCCAAACTGCACGTCCCCAAACCTCTAATTAGAATGGTACTTCGTGTTAATAAAGAAGCTCTTTAATTCAAAGTGCATGGGTCCTTAAAGGTTATCTCGTAAATTCTAACGAATGCCTAATGAAAAGTAACTGGTGGGAAAAACCAGGGCAGAAAACGCAAAATCCAAGCAGTAAACAGAATGTTCCGTGAGAAGTCAGGAGGGCTGAGTCAAGCTTGTGTTGTTCCTTAGAAACAGAACTCTGACCCCTGCTCAGTTCCCGCTGAGAGGTGGGCCTGGTGACAGGGGCCTGTGCAGGGAGCGCAGAGGATCATGGAGCCCCTGGTAACCAAGCCACAGGACCCGAGGAGAAAGTGTCGGGGACTCAGGCTGGCGGGTGTGTGGGCTCTGTGGCCTGACCAAGATGCAAGACTCCCCAGGCTGCAGGAGGAAATCTGCCACCAGTCCCACCCAGAATGTCTTGTTTTCACAAAATATCTCTTTTCACAAACGTCTTTTTTTCGTGGACTCTTTTTTTCAGGATTAGAAGGAGGCTGAAGGCCATTTAGCCCATGTTTTCCAAATTTCCCAGTAAGAAGCATCTGGAGAGGCGGGTCCTAGGCCCCTACTCCTGAGATTCTGCCTCAGTGGGTCTGGAATGGCACCAGGAAATCTGTGGGGGTTTTTTGGGGGTTTTTTTTGTTTTTTGCGGTACGCGGGCCTCTCACTGTTGTGGCCTCTCCCGTTGCGGAGCACAGGCTCTGGACGCGCAGGCTCAGTGGCCATGGCTCACGGGCCCAGCCGCTCCGCGGCATGTGGGATCCTCCCGGACCGGGGCACGAACCCGCGTCCCCCGCATCGGCAGGCGGACTCTCAACCACTGCGCCACCAGGGAAGCCCCGGAATTTGTGTTTTTTAACAAGTATTCCCAGGTGATTCTTACCCATAAGCAAACTTGGGAAATACTGAGTAATGCAGCCTCCAATCTCAGACCTGAAATTCTCTCAATGTCTCCACTGGAGGGCACAGAGTTCTTCTTGAACACCTCTGATGATGGGGAGCTCCCCTCCCCTCCACAGAATGGTTCAAACTGTTAGAGAGTTCTTTCATGAACCATATGATAACTGCTACCCTGCCACTACCTAGTGGTCCTTCTGCCCTCTTGGATCACACATAGGTATCTGCTCCCAAGTGACAATGCTTTACATATATGAGGATGAAGGACATGACAAGCTTTACTTCAGGCAAAACATCTCAGAAACCTCAATCCCCATGGTTTTAGATGCTCCCTTCAGAGAGTCTGGAACAGTCCAGCTCAGACCCTGCCCCAGACAGAACTTACTACTGTAAGTTTTTCTGTCTGTGACATATGACCACAGCCACCATTCACTGACACCAGCTGTGGGTCCAAAACTGCTCAGGGCCTCAGACCCACAATCTCTTCTGCTCCTCACAAGTACTCTGTAAGGTCAGTTCTACACTTACCCTCATTTAACAAAGGAGGAAACTGAATCACAGAGAAGATAAGAGATTGGATTGCCCAAGGTCATGTGATTTATTCAAGGTCACTCAGTTAATGAAATAATAATCAACATTTACAGAGTGCTTCCTGTGTGAAAGTCAGTGATCTCAGCATTGTCATATTAACTTTTAAATTTTTTAAATTTATTTTTAATTTTATTTATTGAGGTATAGCTGATATACAATATTTTATGTTTCAAGTGTACAACATAGTGATTCACAATTTTTAAAGGTTATATTCCATTCGTAGTTATAGCATATTGGCTATCTTCCCTGTGCTTGTGTATTTTATACATAGTAGTTTGTACCTCTTAATTCCCTACCCCTATCTTGCCCCTCCTCCCTCCCCTCTCCCCACTGGTAACCGTTAGTTTGTTTTCTATATCTGTGAGTCTGTTTTTCTGTTGTTGTTATATACATTAGTTTGTTTTATTTTTCAGATTAAGCGATATCATAAGTATTTGTCTTTCTCTGACTTATTTCACAAAGCATAATACCGCCCAAGACCATCCGTGTTATTGCAGATGGCAAAATTTCATCCTTTTTTTTTTTGTTTTTTGCGGTACGCGGGCCTCTCACTGTTGTGGCCTCTCCCGTTGCGGAGCACAGGGTCTGGAGACGCGCAGGCTCAGCGGCCGTGGCTCATGGGCCCAGCTGCTCTGCAGCATGTGGGATCTTCCTGGACCGGGGCACGAACCCACATCCCCTGCATCGGCAGGCGGACTCTCAACCACTGCGCCACCAGGGAAGCCCTCATATTAACTCTTAATCCTCACAACAGCCTCATGAGATGGGAACTATTATCACCATCTTTGCTTCTAGAGGAAGAATCTGAGACACAGACCTGTGGGCTTGTTAGTAAAGGGCATAGCTGGCCCTGAGCTTGTGCTCCTAACCACTATGTACACAGCCTCCCTACGATATGTAACTGTCACTTGGGATGGTCAGCTGCTCTGAAACAAGAGATCTTGAGTTCCAATGAGCAGACAGTCCTTCCAAGATTTACAATGAATTCCTGTGGACACTGGTATATTGCAGTTACCATGCAGCTATATTAAGGAGGTTTAGAGTTGAAAGAGCTGGTGAAAGAATTATCCAGAGCCTGGATGTGTCACTTAATTGGCTGTGGGACCTCAGGCAGGACCCTTCGGCTCTTAAGCCCTTGGTGTGCATCTCTGGTAAATGCCAAGGTTGGAGCTGATCATCTCTGAGACCCATCCTGGCTGCCACTCTGAATTCTAGCTGGTGGTTCTCAGACTTGGCGACACACTGGGCCAGTCACCCAGGGAGCTTTACAGACTCTTGATACCTGAGTCTCGTTCGCAGAGATTCTGACTTAATTAGTGTGAGTTGGGGCTTGGGAATCAGGGGTTCCCAAGCACCCCTGGTGATCCTAACATACAGCCAGGGTAGAGAACTCTGCATTATGCCGTCACCTCTCAAACTATAATGTGCCAACAGATTATCTGGGGATCCTGCTAAGATGATGCTACAGGTCTCGGGCAGGACCTGTAGCTTCTGATGCTA
Source organism: Aethalodelphis obliquidens (assembly GCF_003676395.1). Classification (NCBI taxonomy): domain Eukaryota; kingdom Metazoa; phylum Chordata; class Mammalia; order Artiodactyla; family Delphinidae; genus Aethalodelphis; species Aethalodelphis obliquidens. The sequence goes on along the minus strand of NW_020837981.1, from coordinate 14,241,130 downwards.
CAGGTCTTGGGCGGGACCTGAGATCCTGCATTTCTACCAGGCAGGTCCAAGGACCACTCTCAGTGGCAAGGGGGGTCTGGGGCATCAGCATCTCCCCTGAATCTGTTGGAAATGCACATTCTCAGGCCCCACCCCAGACCTACAGAATCAGAAGCTCTGGGGGCGGGGCCCAGCCATCTGTGTTTTAACAAGCCCTCCAACTTGAGTCTGAGAATTACTGGCTTAGAGACACTAGGCCTCCACCAGCTGTGGTTTCTTGGCCCTGACTGATGGTGATGATGGTGACAGTAATGACAGCAACTCACATTAACTAAGTGCTGGCTGGTCCATGCCTGTGCAGGGGCTTTAAGTTTGCTCACTCGAGGAAAGTCATTTTGCCCTGGGTGCCTCCCGATTCCCCTCAGACTGGGCTATTTCAAGACAGAGCCACCGTCTCTTCGTTCTTCTCTCTTGCTTGTTCATGTTTCCGGCTCCGAAAGAGTCACAGGTGACCATCGGTGTGGAAGCAGCTGGGCTGGGCTCAGGAGGCCCATGTTTTCATCCCGGTCCCTCTGCTATTAGCTGTGGGGTCTCAGGGAAACAACCTCTCCAGGGGCCTTGACTCCTCTTCTGTAAATGAGGGTTTAGACCATGGTGCTTGTGGGGGTCTCAACCAGGCTGGACATTCTGTGACTCCGTGATTCTACTGAGCAAAGAGCTCTGGCCAGTGCTCCTGTCAAAGAGGAGAGGCTGCAAGCTGCAGCCAAGGGTTCTAGAATTGTCTGTGCCTTAGAACATGCTGGAACACGCAGTATAATGGGGGGATCTGCAGCTCAGGGAAGTTGGTCACCCAGGTCCACGAGTAGAGAGCTGGGATTTGAACCAAGAGTAACCCAACTCTGATGCCCATGGTCTTTCTACGACCCTACATCAGTCTACACCACACTATGCTCCCTCCTCCTACTACCGTCAGAGGATAGTCGTAAAAAAAGGTGATATAATAATAGCTTACCCTTGTATGGGGCTTCCTATGTGCCTGAGACTTTCTTAAATATTTGACACACTTTATCTAATTTAATCTTCACAACAACCCCATGAAGTAGGTAGTATTACGTTCATTCCCATCTTATCATTGTAGAAACACAGGCTTAGTAGGTTAATAGAAGAACTGTGATTTGAACCCAGGCGGTCTACCCTGAGAGAGCTCAGTTTAGCAAAACAACATGTGGGATTGTGCAAGGGCCTCAGATCAGAGGCCCTGGGTGGGATGAGACTCTTATTCAGGTGCCTGGTATAGAGAAAATAGATTCTTCTGGAACATGAAAATGAAAACTTAGGCATGGGCCTGCTGGGAAGAGCCAGGACCCCTTCCAGAAGATCAAACTCCCAGCACCTCCATGTATATTCAAGGGCTAGGGGTTGGGAGCTGGCATCCTGGCGTAAGAAGCCAAAGGGCTGCCGTTTTCTGAAATGCTGTTTGATCTCCAAAGCTGGGATGTGTGGGGTGCAGACGGCAAGCGAAACAAGTCATCAAGGACTGGTGTCAACGCACCAGTGCACACAATTAGGCTGGATTCTGTTATCTGCACACAGTGTTTATAGAGCTAACTAGCTCTAGAAGGTTTAAGGGGAAAAATAGAGCCCTGGCCTGCCTCCTGGAAAATCCCCTTCCCCAGAGACAACTGCTTTGGGGATTTTTGGGGATTTTGCTGGTGTTTAACTCCCAGTTTCTAGAGCAGCCTTGTCCTGGCCTTTCCCCATCTGTCTCATGCCACCTGGGGAGGAAAGGTCACAGGATGAGCTCACCGAGCACAGCAGAAGTCCAGAAAGTTCCACCACAACAGCAGTTATACTGGGCCCTGGCGGGGAGTTAGAGAAGGGCAGAAAGGTGCTCAGGAAAGGGGAAATGTGCATGGCATCTTCTGGGAACATGGCGAGACCACTGAACGTGGCCATGGTTTTGGGGGTGTTATTTCTTCTACTACCTACCTTATAGATCTCTGTATTGTATGATATTTTTACAAGCGCTTACTACTTCTTACAAATATCCTCAGTTTAAAGAAAGTAACATCCCTAACGTCCAGCTATCCATGGGGAACAGGCCAAGGAGGCTGGTCAGTGGACATCCATCCTGATGGTTACATGGGGAATGCGGTAAAAAATCCCACCAGGGCCAAGCCCAGAGGGGCTACTGCAGAGCACAGCCGACAGCCCAACAACAAATGCTGCACACGTGAGACTCTGGAACTCAGAGGTGCTTTCTCCGTGACCTACTGCAGAAGTCCCAGCCTCTCTGGGAAATGATGGAACTGCAGAGTGTCTGCCTCCGCAAACAAAGCGGAGCTTCTGGCCCCCGGCCAGTGGCCATCACACCCAACAGTCAGGATGTGCTCTAACCACACAAGAACAGCCAGAGACCTAAAAAAGGAAGAGGCACCTACAGTGTGGGCCTGAGAGCACTCTCTTCCTCCAGATCCAAACTGAGGCTTTTCTTGGGCCGGGGCTTTCTTGCTATGGGATGTCAGGGAAGTCACTTAACTCCAGCCTCAGTTTCCCCCTCCATAAAAAGAGAACAAGAATTCACGCAAGGGGCTTCCCTGGTGGTGCAGTGGTTGAGAGTCCGCCTGCCGATGCAGGGCACACGGGTTCGTGCCCCGGTCCGGGAAGATCCCACATGCCGCGGAACGGCTGGGCCCATGAGCCACGGCCGCTGAGCCTGCGCGTCCGGAGCCTGTGCTCCGCAACGGGAGAGGCCACAACAGTGAGAGGCCCACGTACGGGGAAAAAAAAAAAAAAAAAAAAGAATTCACGCAAAATCCTCTACATGCATGTTCATAGCAGCATCATTTGCAACAGCCAAAAGTAGAAATAGCTCAAATGTGTATCAGCTGAGGAATGGATAAGCAAAATGTGGTAGCTCCATACACTGGAATATCACTCGGCCATAAGAAGGAATGAAGTACTGATACAACATGGACGAACCTCAAAAACATTATGCTAAGTGAAAGAAGCCAACCACAAGAGGCCACACACTGGATGATTCCCTTTATATAAAGTGTCTAGAATAAGCAAATCCATAGAGACAAAAGGAGAATGGTGGTTGCCAGGGGCTGGGGGAGATTTGAGAAATCTGGAGTAATTGCTTAGTGGTACAGGGTTCCTTTTTGGGGTGATGAAAATGTTCTAAAATTGATCGTGGTGATGGTTACACAATCTTGTAAATATACAAAAAGCCACAGAATGTTACACTTTAAAATGGTGAATTTTATGGGATGTGAATTATTTCTCAACTTAAAAAAAAATGAGGACAAGATGATCTAACTAACAGGGCTATTCTGAGCATGAAATAAAAGGTCTACAAGGGGCCAAGCACAGCATGGCAGACAGTGTGTACTCAGTAACTAAGAGATGCTGTTATGAGGATGAAAACACATTGTTTTGATGCGAGAATTCATTACAAGGATGTGCTTTAGCTCCGTTGCTCCTTGAAGGACGAAGAAGACCCCTGGCAGTCACGTATTCCAACAACATCACAACAAGGAGACAACCATATGTGTGTGTTATTGTGGGATGTGGGACTTGGCAAAACAATCCCTGCTTCTTCCCGGCAAGCCAGCCAATCACTTAAAAAAAATAAAATCCTGTATTTAATTAAAACCAAAATTTAATCCCATACAGAATACAACCAAGTGACGCACAGTCACTGATTTGAGATATTAAATTACTTCATTCAATCAATGACTCATCACTAATACGCAGAACAAAAGGGAACAGAAACGGTGGCCACACTGATGCCGAAAGCGTGGCCACCATCAGCTCTGAGGCGGTCACAGCCGGTCTGAGCAGAGGCCACAAGCTGAGCCAGGTCTTGGAGAGGCCCAGGCAGGCTCTGAGGTCTTCTACAGCGATAACCACAGCCAACGCTGACTGAGCATCATCTCATTTAATCCTGACAACAACCTCTGAGGAAGGGCAGTAGTGTCAGTCCCCTTTTGCAGATAAGGAAACTAAGGCCCGGAGAGGTTAAGAACGTGCTCAAGGTCACATAGTAAGTGAAGATGGGAAGGAGCTTGGCTTGGCTTCCCATTCTCTCAAGGATGTTGCCCTGCAGAGCCAGTCTGGAGACCTGGATTCTGATCTGCTGCTGCTCTTAACTCATCAAGTGACCTCGGGCAGGTCACTCTTGGACCTTAACCTCCTCATGCATAAAACACAGAGACTGAACTTAGCCCACCTCTCTCCAAGTGTGGAACTCACAAATCTGGCAACAAAAGACCAGATTTCTCAAATTGTAATGTGCCCGTGAATTACATGGAGATTTTGTTAGGATGCAGGTTTTTTTGTTGTTTTTTTAAAATTTTATTTATTTATTTTGGCTGCACCAGGTCTTAGTTGTGGCAGGGGGGATCTTTGTTGTGGCATGCGGGATCTTTAGTTGTGGCACACGGACTTCTTAGTTGCAGCATGTGGACTCAGTTGCAGCATGCATGCGGGATCTAGTTCCTGGACCAGGGATCAAACCCGGGCTCCCTGCATTGGGAGCGTGGAGTCTTAACCACTGGACCACCGAGGAAGTCCCAGGATGCAGGTTCTGATTCAGCAGATCTGGGATGGGGCCTAAGCATCTGCATTTCTAACAAGCCCCCCAGGGATGCTGATGCTGCTGGTCCTTGGACCACACTTCGAGAGGGTCTTAGATGGTGCTCACTGTACAAATAACAATCAGCCACACGGTGAGAAAGTCCCATTTCAAATTCTCAGTCCTCTAGTCCTTGCTTTACCCCCTCTTTAATGGGAAGCAGATTCAAGCCTAACCTAAGATTTCATAACCGTGTTCTGTTTTCATCTTTGTTTTTATAGTTATCAACTATTAATGAAAAACTATGTTGATTTTCCATTTACAGTAATGATATAAAGTTCTTTTAAATTGTATCTATGCTAAATTTATTTAAAGAAAAATGTTAAGTAATAATAATCATAGTTAATACTCATAGCACTGAGCATACGCTGGCCACCATTCTAAACATTTATGGGCATTACCCAATTTTCATCCTCACAACTCTAGAAAGTAAGGACCTTTTAGACATAAGAAAATGGAGATTTAACTCAGATCAGACTTAACTTGATCAGAGAGATCAAGTAACTTGCCCAGGGTCACACAGCTAATGAGTGGCTGAGCCAGGCTTCAAACCAGGGCAGCCTGACTTGAGAGTCAATCACGTTACTCCACCTGTGACTGGGAGTACACCTGGCCCTCTGACATGGCCCAAACCGTGAACATCACATGCACATGGTTAAAGGGAGGCAAACACTTGTTCCTTGCAGGCAGGGACAGTGTCCTTTCACCTCTCATCCTCCCCAACACCCCCAGTGCCCGGCACAATGCCTGGCCCACAGGAGGAGCCAGTGCATGTCCCAGAATATATTTCCCCGGTCTAACTTGCTGGGCAGAGGAGACCTGACAGTACTCTCGCCATAGCAGAAGCCCACGTGTGCATGTGGGCTTCTCCAGGGGTGACGAGGTGCCAGATGACTCAGCGAGCCCGGAGCCGGCTTCTGAGCAGGGCAGAAGGTAAGGGGGGCTGCAGCTGACAGCTGGGGAGACTGTACTTACTGAACAAAGGCAGCGCCCGGGCACGAAAGAGCTGCAGTTACTGACTGGATTTTTACAATGCCTTTTCTCCTCCTCAAACAATCACTCAGACTTGAAATAATAAGGAATTCTGCCCTGTAAGGCATGCTTTCTCAGAGGAGTAAGTGGGCTTCCTGAGGTCACAGCTGAAGAACTGAATGGATCCAGGAAGTGGCAGCAAACGTCTCCAAGCAGCACGTGGGCTCAGCATCTGACCCAGCCAAACACCAGGGCCTGGTCGCCGGCTGCACACCTCACCGCAGCCACCCACCTGCCAGTCCTCGAGCTCACTCATCACCCAGGTGTGGCTCATGCCTTTCCCACGGTCTAGAATGCCCTTCCCTCTCCGCTCTGCCCCTAGAGCTCCTCCTGCCATCCCAGCCCACCTCCCCCAGGAAGGGCGTCCCAACCACTTCACCTTCAGCCTCAGACACCTGCCTTCGTGCTTGTGCTGGACCATCTTCCCCCAACTGGTAAGTATCCGCAGACTTGCCTACAGGATCCGTGAGCGATGAACCTGACCAGAGGAGCACGTGCCCTCCTGCTGACTACCCCTCAGGCCCAGCACAGAGCTGGGCAAACACTTCTGCACGTAACCATACCCCTCACCCCTGGGAAGCTTTGCTTTGGGATCCCCCTCTATAAAATGGGTGTTCAAATGCCCTTTCGGGGAATGAAGAAAGGAATGAGCTAATATCTGTTTAGGGTTTGAACTCATGGCAAGAACCCTGCTGTCTGTGGCAAAGATGTGATTAATATGGTTTTACTGTTACCTAAAAGACATCAGCTTAACAACCCTGAAATCCACCTTGACAATGACCATGGCCGCTTCTTCACTGAGGAATCTCTCCACACCCTGCCCCACCCTTCCATACCCATCACCTGAATACCTCTCTCCATTCAAGAATGGACTCTCCATGCCACACAGAATGAACCCACTCTCTGCAGCCCAGCAATCCCGCCAAGGGATCCGGGTCCGACCTCCCTTTTTAGGTATCCTGCTTGCGACTCTGCTCCCACCTTCTGGTCGAGCCAGACTACTCATTGTTCCCTTTATTTCCCTTTATTTTCCCACCTCTGTTTTTGCTGGTGCCGTTCCCATTAAGTAGAACGTGCCCCTTATCCTCAACATCCTCTCCCGGCAACACCATGTTACAAGGTCTTGTCTAAAGACCACCTCTCCAAGAAGCCTTTGCTCAAGTCCTCAACTGATGGAACTGCTCCCGCGCTTAAGCTCCCGGTGTGTGTTTGCCGCCTCTATCAGGGCGCCTCGCCCGTTTGTCTTTCATGAGAATGACTAATGTGTTTGTCTCACTCTTCCTGGCAGGGCGGAGAGCTCCTTGAGGGCAAGGATTAGGTCCCAATGAAGCGGGTGGCCTGTTGCAGAGGGTGAGGGAGGCCAAGAGACTCGAGTTTAAATTCCAGCGCAAGATTTGCTGGCTGTGAGAAGCCGGGTAAACCACTACAGCTCTCAGAGCCTCGGTTTCCCCTTCTGTAAGCAACATGAAAACACCACCCGTCCAGAGCTGTTGAGAAAATCAGACGCAATCATTCATATGACAAAGATTTCCTGAGTACCCAGCACACGGTAGCACAGTCCAAGGGTACAGTGATGAACAGGACAGAGTCCCTGGCCTCGAGGAGCTTACACGCCAGCCTGGGGAGAAGAGTAGTAAATACAGACGCAAATACCTGAAAGAATGTCAGGCAATGACACTGCTCTCCAAAACATAAAACAGTGTAATGGGGAGCAGGTAACTGAGGCAGGGGCAAGGGCAGCAACCCTCACTAGGGCTTCTCGGAGGAAGTGGCATTTAGCTGAGACAAGAATAAAAAAGAAGGTGCAGGGCATGCAAAGATCTGGGCAAAGCACGATCCAGGCAGCAATACCAGCAAGTGCACGGCCTAATGGGACACCTGCCGGAGCTCAATAATCAGCTCCCTCCTCCTCCTCTCCCCTCCCGGTCCTCTGCAGAGCCTGACCCAGACAGACGGGGCACACGGTGAATACACGTTTGCTGACATGAACTCGACAGAATAAGGAATCCCAGCGATACACTGGAGCATGACAAAAATATACATCTTAGCAAAACACAGTCAACCACGATGAGGCAGATGCCAATTAAGCAGCTCTTAATTCAACCTCATCTTTAATGATAACGACCTTTGGCAGCACCTGTCTCTGAATAAACTACAATTTCCTAACGTCTAAAGGTGAGCACAGATCACTCATTTCAGCCTGGGTCACCACACTTACCGCTCGGGGTGTGTCGGGGCTCCATTCCAGAATGACTGGCTTTGCCAGGCCCCTGCATCACCTCCCTCCATCCCCAGCTGCCTTGCCAGCCAGAGCCATGTTTGCATTTCTGGAAGCATTTGATTTTAATAACTTCCTCAGCCTTGCTGATTTTAATAACCTCAAGGCTAACACTCTCATACTTGGGTGACACAAGCTTTTTTTTTTTTTTTTTTTTTTTTGCGGTACGCGGGCCTCTCACTGTTGTGGCCTCTCCCGTCGTGGAGCACAGGCTCCGGACGCGCAGGCTCAGCGGCCATGGCTCACGGGCCCAGCCACCCCGCGGCATGTGGGATCTTCCCGGACCAGGGCACGAACCCATGTCCCCTGCATCGGCAGGCGGACTCTCAACCACTGCGCCACCAGGGAAGCCCGACACAAGCTTTTGATGCCACCAAATTATCTATTTGGTTATCTCTCTGAGGCAGAACATTTTTGTTCTTCCACCAACATACATTTTTTAAAGCTGCATAATTATCCACGTGGTTTCAGAGAAGATTTCTCTTTGCCTTCAAAACAATGCTTCTTCAGTGCCAGTGACACAGGGCAGCCTGGCAGCCTATTTAACCACCTGCTTCTTGGGATGTCTGCTGGTCTGTGCTGGTGGGAGGCGTGAAGGATGCACTGGGGCTGTCAGGGAGCCCAGAACTAGGGCCCCTCTGGGGCAGCAGCACTTCTGCAGACATCTTCATTTCTAGCTGGCTATGCCCATATTTCCCGGCTATGTGCTTATTCAGGGGTGTCCCTTGGGGACCCCAAATCATCAGAATCTCCTTATCCACCCAAACGGCCCAGGCCTCCCTAGTTTACATGGTGACCAGGTTTCAAACTGTATGCCGCCCACAGCCAATCGGCTGCCCAGCCCCTCCCGCAGCCTCTCTTTCCTCTCATCCTCCTCCCACTGGTCTGACTCAGGACAAGGCCACACCAGCACAGGCCCGGCGCATGGAAGGTGCCTCTTCCCTGCTATCCTTTCCATGGTCTCACATCCATCCCGTGCCCGGCGGTGCTCCTCTGAAACCCGGCCCAGATCACGTCACTCCCTGCTCAGAACCTGCCAGGGGCCCCCCACTGCTGCCCAGACCAGGTACAGCCGAGGCAGCTTGGGGCCCCATTTAACTTGCTGAACACAGATGCTGAGTGTGACTCTAGCGTTTTTGAAGGTACGTGGTTCCCTACAGCCTGGGTGTGCTATCTGTGAGCCCGCAACCTCACCTGGTCCCCAACCATCAAAACGGTCTGTCCCAGCCTGCAGGTTAACACAGGGCTAAGAACGTAGGCCCTGCAGTCGGAGTGCCTGGGTGCAAATCCCCGGCTTGGGGAAGTTGCTTAGTCTTTCTGTGCCTCAGTTTCCTCCTCTGTGAAATGGGGACAATAACAGCAGCTACCTGCTAAGGCTGAGCGATGATTAAATCACCCGGTTGTTTTCTTTCATGGGTCATTTGACTCTAGGTGATCTTCACTTTTCAGGCTCTCTTTAGAACCTAACCTCTGTGTAAGTTAGGACTTTACTGTAGGAACTACTTAAGGTGACACTCAAGGCCCTCTGAGATCTGGGCCAGCCCCTACCTCCCCTCCTGACTCAGCTCCCTTTGCTCTCCCGTGTTGCTATTCCCATCACAAGCACGGGCCTGCATGCTGCCCCACCTTTGCTCAGACACCCTCACCTAGAACACCTTCCCCTCACTTCTGTCCCACACCTACACCGCTAAACCTGCTCCGTCCTTTAAGGTTCAGCTGAAATGCCGCCTCTTCTGTTCGACCCCCTTAACACGGATGCTAAGCCAACACCCGGCGTGTACACAACTCAAGACAGTAGAAGGGGAACTCATCCTCACTTAGTTCACTTTAGGTTCTGCAAGCATTCTACACGCCATGCAATCAGCTGGCCGCCTGTCTCCAGGGCTTGCGGCATTTCCACAAGTCACCGCGCCATCTAGGGCCCAGTCTCCCTGCTGTGATGAGACCTCCACCTCCCACTGCCCGGGCTTCCCTGGAGGCCCCTCAGGGCTGGACCGGCTCTCATGGCTGGGGTGATTTCTGCAGACCGAACAATGAACAGGAGAGAAAACTAAGGAGAGAAGACTGCGCGATTTGTACCTGTGGGATGAGGGAATTCCTCCATCCACCTGACACATGACTTCTGAGCACCAACGCTGTGTCGGGGCAGCATCACAGCAAACAGGGACCCAAGGGACAGGTGTGTTGTGCTTGAGAATGCCCACCACAGACCCCCCCACTCTTATCCTCCCTCCTTCCAGAAGACTGAGGCCCACAGTGGGGCTGGGATGGAGATGGGTGGGGCTCGTGGCCATTGGAGCTTCCAAAGCTCTAGAAGGGGACTCAGGGACTCCCCCACCACCAACAGAGAGACCTGAGCCACTACCAAAGGGCTTTGGGGTTCTGTCCCATCACTGCTACAGAAACAACTTCAGGACACAGCTCACCATCCTCACCCTTTAGCAACTCTAGAGTTAGCCAGCGTAACCTTGCAACTGTTCCTCTAGTTCCACAAGACACTGTGCCAGGGGGAGGGACCAGTGGACCAGAAGACAGGGTGGGAGGAAGCCCGGCCTCTCTGTTTACCCTTTGGGCCTTATGCTTTGTGCACTAGGCACAGGTGATACATACTGGGTTTTTTAGATATAAATTTATTTTTTTATTTTTATTTATTACTTTTTGGCTGCACTGGGTCTTTGTTGCTGCGCGTGGGCTTTCTCTAGTTGTGGCGAGCGGAAGCTACTCTTCGTTATGGTGGCGGGCTTCTCATTGCGGTGGCTTCTCTTGTTGCGGAGCACGGGCTCTAGGCACGCGGGCTTCAGTAGTTGTGGCATGCAGGCTCAGTAGTTGTGGTTCACGGGCTTAGCTGCTCCGCGGCATATGGGATCTTCCCGGACCAGGGCTCAAACCCATGTCCCCTACATTGGCAGGCGAATTCTTAACCACTGCGCCACCGGGGAAGCCCTGTTTTTTAAGTTAAACATATATAGTTTTAAAAGTATTCCGCAGAGTGCAAATGCCCAGGCTAGAGCCACAGAACAAATTTTCTCTCTCTCCATCCCAAGAGCTGCCTTCCAATACTGAGCTGTTCTCTTTACCTCCACGGCCCCTTCTATACCTGAGGCCGGGGGTCCATACAGGACCCCAACGAGCCCATACCGACCTGAGCACAAAGAAGCAATGCCAGACCACAGCATGGTGTAAAAGGATTTCCAGGGACTTCCCTGGCGGTGCAGTGGTTAAGACTCCATGCTTCCCATGCAGGGGGTGTGGGTTCGATCGCTGGTCAGGGAACTGAGATCCCACAAGCCGTGCAGTGCAGCCAAAAAAAAAAAAAGAGAGAGAGAGAGAAAGAAAAGGATTTCCAGAAACCCCCACCCGGGCCCCTCCTCACCTGCCTGAACAATGGGCTCAGTGCTACCTGCCTGGACACGGCCATATGTGTCCACCTCTCTGGGGCCAGTTCAGAAGCAGCCAGGACTCCACAGGCACCCTGAGCTGGGCTGACACCAGTCACTCTCCTCTGAAATGAGAAGGGCACGCCAGGTGCAGGCCCTGCATTTCTGCACCACAGGCTACTGCACTGTGCCAACTCAGTACCAGTGAAACCCTTGGGCTCTCTGAAAGCTCTACTGGTTTCCCTTTGTATACTGGTTATTTGCCTCTGAGTGATACCCTCACACACTAGCCCTAGCCAGGGTCTCACCTCCACCCCTTTCTCTGCACTGGCACATCCTGCCAAGCAAAACCTCCTGATCCCCCACCACCAGCGCCCACAGTCTGCTCTCTCCAATACCCAAGGACCAGGAAAATGAAAGGAAAGCAAGATCAAACTAAAGAAAGGAAGGAAAGGCTCATCACAACAGTTGCGATGGTGGCTACCTCTGGGGGTGGGAGCGGCTTTTGGAGATTCTGGCAATATTCCATGTCTAGACCTGGATGGTAGTTAAATGAGTATTCATTTTACAAATATCTGCTGAACTAAGTATATATGACTTTATGGACTTTGCTACCTGTGTATACCTTTTCATAGCTTCTTCTTTTTTTTTTTTTTTAAAGAAAAATGACTGGGTAAAGGCCACTTAGAAAGGAAAGTCAGGGAGGTCTCTCTAGACGAAGCATTTAGGCTGAACCTTAACGTATGAGAAGGGCCCAGCCATGAAGAACAAGGAACAGCATCCCAGACAAAGGGAACAGCATGTGCAAAGGCCCTGAGGCTGGAAAGGGTTTAGCAATTCAAGGAACTGAAAGGTGGCCGATCAGCAGATTTGAGGCTTCCAGCCCTCGCAGTAAAGAGACGGGCGGCCCCGGCCAGGCTGAGGGCTGCCCTGTGACAGACAGCCTGTTCCCTCCTCCATGCCTTCGGAGCTGACCTGTACCTGGCTGATCCTCAGGACTCCCCAGGCCAGGAGACATGGCAGCAAAACACACACCCCTCCCCTACTACCAGCACCAGCCTCCTGGGCTCTGGGCCAGGAACTGTAGACCCAAAAGCCCCTCCTGGAGCCAAAAAAGACTGCTTCCACCACAGACCCTGGCTGCCCCCTCCCTCGGGACGTGTGTGTGAGTACGTGTGTGTGTCTGTCTCCCCCTCCAGACTGGGCACTTCTGGGACACTTGGGTCCTCCAGGGAAGGTACACACAGTAGGTGTCCAATGTGTGTCTGTTGACAAAGGAGCCGGTGGCAGTATCTGACCCAAGGGAAGATGTTATTCTGGTCCAATGGGTATGTATGGAGTGCTTCCTGATACTGCATTTACTCAGCACCCTTGCTCAAGAAAGGGGCTGCAAAATCAAATCACTGGGGAGTCGGCTAGGAATGCAGACACAGGATGTGAGCCGGCCAGGACGTGGAAGCCCTTGTCGGGGCCTGGCCCTCACACCCTGGCCAAGTCCCCGACTCTGCTGCCTGTCACCAGGTCGGCTGCGACGGGGTGCCATCTGCTGGTGAGACAGGAGAAAAGTGGCCAAAGCATGAGTGAGCCTGAGAGGAGGGAGGGAGGACAGGAGGGGAGGGGGGAAAGGAGGGGAAGGGGGAGAGTAGGGAACAACACATCCCTTCTCTCACTAGCCTTGGTCTCCTCACTTGCTTTTCTCACAGCGCCCAGCCTAGCCGCTCAGTTCCCTGAGGATGGATCAAGTCCATGTTCATATTCATTCCCTCTCTCTCCCTCTCTGTCACTCACACACACACACACACACACACACACACACACACAGAAATCCAGAAGCCTGCCCAGACAACACCACCCCCCCTCACCCCACCCCACCCCTGCCACCCAGCCCTCCAGAACCCACCAGGAGAAGGAAGTTCCAGATTGTAAGTAGTAAGCCAGTGGTTCCCAAAATTTGAGGCAGGGAAGAATCATACAGGGTTCCCATTAACATGCAGGTCACCATGCCCAGCCTCTGAGATTCCACTGTGAAAGCTCTAGAGTGGGGTCCGCGATCTGCACGTAAGCAGAAGCAGCCCACAGGGGCTTCCCCCTTCTCCTTACCACCTGAGGCATATATTTTTTTTAATATTTATTTTTATTTATTATCATTTTTATTTTTGGCTGCCTTGGGTCTTCATTGCTGCACGCAGGCTTTCTCTAGTTGCGGCGAGCAGGGGCTACTCTTCGTTGCGGTGCGCGGGCTTCTCATTGCGGTGGCTTCTCTTGTTGTGGAGCACGGGCTCTAGGCACGCGGGCCCACCTGAGGCATGTTAAATGCCCAGTATGGCAGCCTGACACACAGCAGGCCCCAGATAAATGCTAGCTCCTTTCCTTCCCAGCTCACCTTGTTTCTTCCTTCTTCCCATCTTTGCCAGTGCCTGGATCTCAGCCAGCCAAGCCCTCCCTTCCCACACTCTCCCAAGCCTTTCCAAATCCTGCTCTTCTGCAGTAATGATCAATTTTTTAAAGTCATCCCCCCAAACCTGGGAGCCTCCCCCTGAAAAGGAGTGGGTGCAGAGTAGCCTGGCCTGATGGTCCACTGGCTGGATGTGCTGCCATCTGATGCCAGGGAGGGAAGGGTGAGGTCAGAAGCCCCTCAGGGGTGCAAGGACCCAGGGAAGTCCAGGTGGGCATGAGGCCCTTAAAAAGAGGAAAAACTAACTTGGGGAGACAAGAGGGGGATAGAGAGGAGTGCCTGGTTCAGGGGAGGCGAGTCTGAGTACAGTGCAGAGTTCCCAACTCTTTGCAATCTCATTCAAAAAGTCTAGAAGATGATGCTGAGGAGGGGTGAGGGGCTGGAAGAAAGTGGCTTCAACTCAAACCTAGGGGCAGACCAGGGGCCAGATGGAAAGAAGCCCACTTTTGGGGGGTCAAGAGGCCTGGAGTGAGGCAACAAGGGCTGTGAACCAAAGCTCAGGTTACAGGAGGAGCAAGCCTGGCTCTGGAGTGCACCCGTGAGTGGCCGGGGCAGCACGAGTGATGCTTCCCAGGGTTACCTACCTGAGTAAGGTGAGAGCCTGTAACCGAGCTCTCCCCAGCCCAGCCTCTGCAGGGATCTCCCACTCTGCAGCATTGGAACAGACATCCCACCAGGCCTGTGCCCCCAGCCTGTGCACAGGGAGGCAAGCTGGGAAACTCAGCAGAAGGGGAGAAGCCAGGGAAGCTCATTCCACACCCAGGGGCAGGGGCTTAGAGCAGAAGCTACTCCCTTAACTCCTGGACCTCTTGTTTGCTGTTGGGAAGTGGGTTTTACTTTCACTTTCTAGAGTGGAAGGTGGTCCTTTCCCTAAAATCTATTCTTCTCTGCTTGTGAGAATAATATGTTCATCATAGAACATTCAGAAAATGAAGAATGGTATTTTCTAACATCCATTTGTATCTTATTTCTTTCCAATTTTTATCTATGTATATACACATGTTTAACATAATTGGCATCTTACTGTCTATACAGTTTGGGATCCTTGTTCTTTTCCAATTCACATTATACATGAGAATTTGCCAGTCCTCATGGAAGCACGTAATGAAATTTTACACACCATGGTTAATAGCTACGTAAACTACATTATATATTAGCTGTAACAAAGGTTCTTCAAGCAATTTTCTAGTACTGGCTTTTTAGTTGCTTCAGATTGTTTGCTCTTTTACATGAGAACCATATTGGGTTACTTCACCTATCTTTCAAGACCCACATCAATTCCCACCTCCTCCAGAAAGCCTTCCCAGACTCCTTCAACACCCAGCAATATCTCCCACCTCTGAATTACCACCACCTGTAGTCCATCTGACACGGCTCAGCACGGAGCCCGTGCATCAGTCACTGCTGTCCTAGTGGCGGGCCAGTCTCAGGTCCAGAACTCCACTGCACGTATCCCTGGGAGCTCCCCAGCACTGTGCACACAGCAGGCGCTCAATACGTGCTGACTGCTGACCCCTCAGATTGCATGAGCCTGATGAGCTCCACCTGCCAAAGGGTCAGGATTGCAGGCGCCCACAGTGGCCTGCTCTGCATTCTGCTTCTTCGTCAGGCACTGAAGTAAAAAGGCCCCCTCATTCAGCCCTGAGTTTAAAGACCCAGCCACCTCCATGTGAAAGTCTCAAGTCTCGAGCTTCAGCCAAGACCATCAAGGCTCAAGCACTGAACTCCTCCCCCAAGTTGACCGGCGATCAGCAACCATCTGCCCCCCACCCCAGAACAGAGAGGGCCCAGGCGCTGGTGCCAGCCAGCTAGGGTTCCAATCCCAGGCACTGCAGTGGCCAGGCAGGGCTGCCAGAGGCCTGGCTTGAGCTTTTCAGTGGGCATGACCTGGGCAGAGAGAGAAGCTGGCTACAGAGTGCCCTACCCTAGACGAGCTGCACACTTCACTCCAGGCAGGGCATCCACTCTGTTCACAGAAATCCCCACCTGGCCTGCAGAGGCAACTGAATTTGCAATCTCTGGTCCTCAGACATGGAAGTCTAAACTCAACACAGCCTTGCAGGCTCTCCGCCTGCCAGTGGCATCCCTCATCTCCCCCATCCCCAGCGGCAACTCTGCAGCGGCCTTGCCCCCGACTCAGGCGCAGCCCTCCCGGTGCCTGGCACACCCGCCCCCTCACTGCTGCCTCCTGAAATCCTCCCTCAAACAGCACGTCCCCAGGAGGTCAGAATTCCACTCTCCCAGCTCTGCTGCCCCTCCACCCTGCCCCCTTCACACATCTGGATGAGAACGAGCCGCATATGTGTCCCTCCCCCCTGCACCATTTTAAGGTAGGGGTAGGTTATTCACCACTGAGATCCGTCGATTTGCACTGAACTCCCCATCCCAAGGCAAGTGGGGACACCCAGCCAGGTGACTGGCTGACACCTGGAGGAGGTGCGTTGGTGGTGGGGGAGGGGAGGGACTTAGGCCCCACCTCCAGCCCTTGGAGATGAGAAAAATTAAAAATAATAGCTGCCGTTTATTGAGCTACTCATGCCAAGCACCTTAAGACATTACAATTGCTCCCTTGATGAGGCAGGCACAATTACCATCCCATTTTATAGATGAAGAAATCAAGGCTCCGAGAGGTAAAGCAATCTGCGAAGGAAGCAGGCTAGTAGGTGGCATTGTGGGGATTCAAATCCAGGCCGTATCAGTGGTGGAGAGCCTTGAGCACTCGGGTAAGTGCAACCCTATGAGTGACCAGCACAGGATTCCAGAATTCCTTTCCTGAGGGCCCACAGCCCTCAGTGCACCAGCCAAAGGCTCCCCCCGGCACCACCCCCTGCCAGACTTCCCTCCAAAACCAACAGCAATCTTCAAGTCTGTTTGCTGACAGAGGAGATGCTTCTCTCACTATCGCTCAGTTCAGTAAACACCGCTACGTGCTTTACAAAGTGCCAGACGCTGCTCTGGCTCTTGGCAGGTGGGGGACAAAAGACCACAGGATCCCTCCCTTCCAGGGACACTGAATGAGTCCCACAGAGGAGGAAGGGAGCAAGGGGTGGATGGGGCAGGGCCAAGGGCTTCCTGGAAGAGGTGGTGACCAAGTGCATCTTGAAGACTGAGTGTCCCTCCACTTTCTGGGCCACCACCCCCTGCCCCAGGACCCTCAGACACACCTGACCAATGGTTGCTCACAGAAACGCTCCACCTTTCCAGTCTCTGGGCCATTACCAGGCAGTAACCTCCATGCAAAGGCTCTTTCATGAAACATACAGACAGACACAGACACACACAGGCACACACATCCCTAAGCTGCCGGTGAAATTCCTCTGTGTGCCAAAGACCCAACTCAAATCCCACCCCGTCAATCATCCCCCAGGCAGGCCTGCGTTCACCTCCTCTGTGTTCCTGCAACACACCTGTGGCTCTAAGACGGCACTTACATTCCAGCGGGACACACACATACACATACACACACACACACACACACACACACACGATCCCCCGCTAACTCTTGCACGTGGTGGATAGTCAACAATTATCTGCTGAATTCAATTAAATGGGATAGTTTGCTTAAGTGCTTACAGCCTAGGGTAGCTGCATGGGCTAAAACGCAATAACCAATTCAACAATATATGACACAATTCAATTAAAACAGTGGAATGAAAAGGGGCCGCCTGACTGTGTGACCTGAAAAAAGCCCACTCTGCCTTCGACCCTCCATCTCCTCATCTGAAATCCGAGGCTAGTCATGCCTGGTGGGTATCATCCATCACAGGGAAGTTGTGAAGATTCAATAAGGCAACACTTGGGAGGCACCTGCACAGGGCCTGGTACATGGGGCTACCCAGCAGTGCCACCTATTGCCACCTGGTCCAAGGGCACATACACACTTTGAGTCATCAGCAGTCTGAGGGCAGGCAGACACGCTCCCGGCAGAGGGAAGCCCTACTTGGTGCTTTTCAAACCTCTGTGAACTATGACCCATAGTAAGAAATACATCTTACGCTGGGACCCCGTATACACAAACTAAACACAACTGCAATAAAAAGTCCATGGAGGGACTTCCATGGTGGCGTACTGGTTAACAATCCACCTGCCAATGCAGGGGACACGGGTTCGATCCCTGGTCCGGGAAGATCCCACATGCCACAGAGCAACTAAACCCATGCACCACAACTACTGAGCCTGAGCTCTTGAGCCTGCGTGCCACAACTACTGAGCCCGCATGCTGCAAATACTGAAGCCCGCGCTCCTAAAGCCCATGCTCTGCAACAAGAGAAGCCACCGCAATAAGAAGCCTGCGCACCACAACGAAGTGTAGCCCCCGCACGCCGCAACTAAAGAAAGCCTGTGTGCAGCAACGAAGACCCAATGCAGCCAAAAATAAATTTAAAAAAAAACAAAAGTCCATGGAACACAGCTCCTCATGGCGAGGGGTGCATGCTGATACTGTGTCTTTCACCTTCCCTTTCTATCTCATTTCCAAACTGATTCAATAAACCACGTACAGGGTGCCCTACAGCTGGAAAAGCCGTGCCCTCACTCACCCAGGGTGTCGGAGCCGCTCTCCACTGTCTCGTTGACCTTCCTCGCAACTCTGGCCACGGCCTCACCCATCTTCCTCAGCATGCAGACTCAGGTGTCCTGCTGCCAGCCACCAGGCTGGTCTGCTGCTCATAAAGGGACCTGCGCTTGGGGAAGACACAGGGCCATGAAGCGCCTGCCCACCACCAGCCAGGGACCCACCCCTGACCCACCCTCCCCGGGGAATCAGGCTGCAGGAAGCACGCAGGGAGGGGTCCAGGCCACTCACCTCCTCCTGAGGGGCCCAGAGCCCAGGCCACATCCGGCTCAGCCTTCAGAGTGACTGATCTGCCCGTCAACCCAGCCCTACCAGTTTCCTGGGAGGACTGACACATATGACCTTGCCAGGGCTTGAACCAGTGGCCAGGAGGATGTGAGGATTTAGGTGCGTGCTGGCCTGTGACTCACTTAACAGGCAGAGCAGTGGGGAGAAGGTGGGGTACAGCCAAGTGCAAGGAGAGACACCTGTCCCTCCATCCCACAGGCTCGGAGCCCAGTCCACAGGACAACCGCTCCAGCTCCCAGGCCTCCTCAGCCACCTCTGCCAGGTTCCTCCCGCAGGCGGGAAGCGGGGACACAAAGGCAAATGAAACACAGCCCTGCCTGGCCAGAGCTCACTGTCTGGCTGGTGGGTGGTTTCTAAGAACTCCCTTTCCATGCAGCAATATGGAGGGAAAGTTACAGTTTTAGCCACAGATCTGATTGTTAGCCTGCTGCTGAGTTCACTGGCAAGACCCCAAGGAAAAAGGAAGGGGGGCAGGATCACTGGGGAGAAAAGGCTTAAAGAAGGGTGAGGACACAATCAAAACGATCAGGTGTAGAAGACGTAAGGGACTCGGGAAATGTCTCCAACTCCTTTTTATTAGAGAAGGAAACTGAGGCAGAGAGAGGGACTCAATGACCTGGCCAAGGTCAAAGTAAGTAAATGGCACTAACCTGGCCCAACTCTACATCCAGTGCTCACTTCTTTACAAAAGTCACCCACATCACCAGTGGCAGCACCCCATGCAGATAATGAATTTGAGGCCAACATCAGTGCCCTTTTTTGCTCCTGGATCCCAATCCCAGATCCACAGACAGCTCAAGGAGCTCTAATGAACACATCTGAGGGTCAAAGGCAGAAGAATGTGAAGGGCAGAGAGAAGGGGGTGAGGGTACAAACAGATACCAAGAAAAAGTCCACATGTGCTCAACTGGACAGGGAGGCCCAGTCAAGCCCACTCAGCTGCTCAGGGAGAGTTAGTGATGAGTTCAGTATGTGCCTGCATCTCACCAAGGAAGAAGACAGGCCTAATGCCCAACTCTGACATTTATTAGTTGGGAAGCCTTGGGAAAGATTCCTAACTACTCTGAGCCCCAGTTTCTTCATCTGAGTAGGAGATCTAGTAATACCTGCCGCAGTGGGTTCATATGAGGATTGAACAAAAAATACATATCTTTCTAGCCCAGGGCTCAGGACACATAAGTTACTTAATAAATGCTAGCTGAAATGATGAAACAGTACACGTGCAGATATGATGCCAGCACTTAATCCTAGTTACATACCCATATGACTCAAACAAACAAGTCAGTGGAACTCATCTTTAAGGAATGAGTAGAACTTCCTTCTCTCCACCTCCAGGAAGTCTTCCCAGATTGCCCCAGCCCTCAGCGTTCTCTCCTCCTTAAGTTTCAGTAGCACGCAATGCCTTAGCTCAAGCCACTTAGGTTATTTATGAGCTTTAAAAAATATACATACTTATCCCCACCAGCTGACCTGCAGACAGCTTAAGGCAGGGAGCAGATATATACTATGCTTTTCCGCTGCACTTTATACCACATACTGAAACAGATGTTTAGTTAGTTTCCCCCAATGGTGATGATGATCAACAGCCATCATTTGGGTTTCAAATCTAAATACAAGTCAACTGACTCTTACAACAAAGATACCATCTAAATGAGAAGGGTCATAAGTCCTAACAATGCCAGGTGGATAACTTGCAGAAGGTGGTCCAGGGCAGAACAGCAGGGAAGAGTGAGGACTATGGAAAACTGGACCCAACACCTTTATCATGCTACCTTGAAGACCAACCCCCGAAGCCTGAGTCACAGCAATGTTGCTGGAACCTTGGTGACTCAGTCTAATGCCTTTATGAATAAGAACACTGAGGACCCAAGAAGGAAGGTAAATCAGCCAAACAGAAACGAAAAACCTAGGTCTCCTAACTCCCAGCCCAGGATTCTTCGTACATACCATGCTCCCTCCTTTTCCTATCTCCAGTATTCATCATCAGTAACCACAAACATGTATTGAGCATCTACTAGGAACAGGGCATAAGACTGAAGAGGGAGGAAGGAAATATAGGAAATAGCTCTGACTTATGAGCTTCTGATGAGGAAGACCTTTCTAAGGAACATCACTGAGGCAATCCTGGCCTCACACAGAGACGAAAGGGAAGGTAAATCTCCAAGCTACCCAGGGTCTGTGCTAACCCTGGTGAGATTGCATATGCTACTTTCAATCAGGCACTATGCCTGCAATTCTACTAGCTGCCACCAGGTGGGAGCAGTGGTGCCTTAAGCTAAAGAGCCTATTGAAGAAAACTAGTCAAATTAAAAACCTTACCCCTGGTGGTAAGCTCAGACACCCTATAGTGTGGGTAAGAGATTGGACATTGAAGCAGGAACAGCCTGTAAAGTCTAGGTGTCAGAGTAAGTCACTAGAAGGACAGGACCCTGACATTCCAGAGGATGCTCTGGGTACAGCACAGATGTGCCCTAGGCCCCCAAGAGGTTCCAGCTACCTAAAATCACCAACCCCACTAACTGGCTAGGAAACCACCCTCCCTTCACCTAAAACTACCCATTCCCCAAGGGAGAATTTCTTATAAATTCCAGCTGACAGTCCCTCTCCCAGGTCAGGTGACCAAGGCCTGTCACTTTTTGGCATGGGCAGGGCTGAAATGGGAGGGTGGCAGGGCCATATGTGGTATAAGGTCCAAGATGGGGTAGGAGGGTCCCAGAACTGAGGGGAGAACAAACTTGAGATGACGAGAGTCTGGAGTGGGTCCCCAAAAGAGGTCCTACAAGGTTGTCCAACTTTCCTGACTGCTCCTTCGAGCCCCAACCCAATACTGGACCTCTCTGACCAAAAAGTAGCAAGAATTTATTGAGCATGTAACAGGAGCCCTCAGAGACAGGGGGCGGGGGAGAAATAAGGCAAGCTGCTCTTCCTTTCTTTGGTTTTAAACTGTTTTTAAGAAAAATAGAGAATTGTCTGAGTCACATATGAGTGATGGAGAGAACTATGGACCCACTCCTCACTGAGTGAGAAGCCTCCTAGGCAGGGCCACCCTAGGACGTGAGGGGCCCCTATCTATGCAAACAATTTGAGTCAATCAAAATCAGCATGTCAGCACCATTCTGGCTGCCCAGTCTCATGCAATTCCATGAAAGAAAGACCTTGCCGGCCAGTAGGAGCAATCAGCACGCAAGGCAGCCCTCCTGGAACCAGACCACAACCACAGGGCCCCAAGACAACCCAACCCTACATGCAGGCTCCCTTTGGGACACTCTCTGACTTTCTGCTACTACTACCCCACAGGCAGGGGTAGTAGTAGCAGAAAATCAGAGAGTGTCCCAAAGGGGGGAAACAGGAACCACCAGCCCATATGGGTCTGTACTGGGTTTGGGGTCCCAGTCATCAGAGGTCAGCCTTAGAAAACTGCTCCAAAGTGCTCCAAATCCTGGAGACCCTTCAACACAAGGTCCAAACTCATACTCACACTGCTGCTTCCTCAGCAACACATCCCTCTCCACATCCCTCCCCAACTCTTCTTTTCAGAGTGTGCATCATAGCCCTAGGAAATGTTTAAATCCAACAAATGTGTGCTGGGCCCTTCTATAAGGCCCTCACTGGAAGAGTAAAGGTACAGAGACAGACAACAAATGTGTGCTGGGCCAGAATAAGCTTCCCATCAGGTAAGAGAGACTCAGTGACAAAAGGCAGAATGAGGGCTTCCCTGGTGGCGCAGTGGTTGAGAGTCCGCCTGCCGATGCAGGGGACACAGGTTCATGCCCCGGTCCGGGAAGATCCCACATGCCGCGGAGCGGCTAGGCCCGTAAGCCATGGCCACTGAGCCCACGCGTCCGGAGCCTGTGCTCCGCTACGGGAGAGGTCACAACAGTGAGAGGCCCGCGTACCGCAAAAAAAAAAAAAAAAAAAAGTCAGAATGAGCCAGATGCTGGAGGCCACAAGGCCAGGCCCAAGGACCATGTGTGCCTTCTGCCATGAAGGCACATGGCATGGCTGAGAAGAGGGAACAGAGGCAGGGGCTGAGCAGAAGTACCCAAATGATGAGAGAAAGAGGGAGACAGGAAGCCAGTCTGTCCCCAGGTTACTCGGAGAGGGGCTGGAAGCCACCCTATAAGTCTGTCCTCTGCTTCTCTTCGGGGAACTATGAAAGGTTTTTTGAGGAAAGCAGCCTAATCCAGCCAGAGTTTTGGAAAATTATCACTGTTGTGAGCAGTCCCACTGTCAGATGGAAATACCATCCTCCTCACTGGGTTGTTCTGAGAAGTAAATGACGTATAACTTTTGAGAGATCTTCGCAAGCTGTTGCACACCAAGGCACTACTGATATGTGGTTAAACCGCTACAGATGGTAAGTTAGGATATAATAAATGGAATGTCAGAAAAGAAGTTGTCCTGCTTTGTGAGAGCTGGCAATAGAGTCCTCCTGTATCTATAATCTGGTTTCACCTGGATACAGGTTTGGGGGGGATGATTTTTGCTTAAACACTGACCCTAACCCTCTGCCAGGGCTCCAGCCCTCATCAGTGAGAACTCTACCTTATCTGAAGCCCCGAGATCTGTGCAAAGGAGCTGCTGTGACACCGCGTCCGCACCAGCTGCTCCTATATTTAGTTACTGGTGTGGGCACTTGGGAACTTTAGAGCCTGGCAGCCGCTCCGAAGGGCAACTCGAGCCTCTTGCTCCATGTGTGCGAGCTCCCCCCACTCCCACCCCCACTGGCTGCAGCGGGTCCTCTGGACCGCCCAAGCTAAGGAGCCACTGGGGAAGTGCGAAGCAGTCGGCTGGATCGGACCCAAGTAGCCCCGAAGGCCCACTCGAGCCCAGACAGAGTTGACCCACTTTTCCACCCAAGGGAACGAAGCCCGCTGGGGCGAGAGCGGGACGGACTGGCGCCTTGTTTTTGAGCCATGAGGTTCCCAGAGCCGCGTGCATGCTTCTGTATGGGCATCTAAGCATCCTCGGGCTGCGCCTCCCAGGACTGAGCGCGGTGGCCAGGCCAGGGTCCCCACGCCTCACGCTAGGGGACCGCCTCACCGTCTTCCCCACCCCCCCGGCGCCCGCAGCCAATGGCTCCTCGTCGCCGGCCCTCCGCTCGCCAGGCAGGCGGGGACTGGGGAGAATAAAGCAGGCAATGAGAGGAGAACGCCGGTGAACGCTGAGGGCCGGGGACTCCCGCGCTACCCGGAGGCCGAGAGGAACACTCTGAGACAGGCGTCTGCAGCTCCCCAGAGGAGAAGCAAACCCCGAAAAGTGTGGCTTCAGGGACGAAATTTACAACAGCCTCTCCCAGCAGGGGCGCCTCCCGCGGGGAACGGAGGCCCCCTCGGGACGGCTTCCCCAGGCTCCCTATTCCCTGGTACCTCGGCGCCCGCTCCCCCGAGCCAGCCGGGGTCCAGCCGCAGTCTGCAAGCCAGAGCCGGCGCGGCGCCGGGCCCCTTGGCACTACAGAAGCCGCAGCTGGTGCACCGCTGCTCCTTCCACGGGGTGACTTGGGGGAGGGGAGGGTACACTACAGAAACGGGGACATTTCTCTCCCTCGCTCCCCCAGCCCCTCCAGCGCTTAGCCTCAGACTACGTTTACTTTGCGGGGCACGAAGGTGGGGCCCCGTTCCGGGCCGCTCTCTGCTCCACTTACGGCGACAATGCCTCCTAGCGCCCTGCGCAGCGCAGTCACGCTCCCTCGGCCGCCGGCGGCGCCCCATGCAGCAGCGGCGAGCTGGAACTGGCCGGGAGGGGGCAGAGGGGCTGCGGTCTCTGAGCGCACGGTCGCCCGGCCAATCGCCGCGCCAGGAGCCGCCCCGGGGCGGGAGCAGGCAGCCGCGCGCAACCAATTAGAGCGCGGGTCCTCACGCGGCGCCCCCGGAAAAGCGGCCTGTGCGCTCTCGTCCGCAGGGTGGATCTGCTTTGTGTTCGGCTTCTGGAGGAAAAACGCTTTGGACAGCGAGAGTGTAGACCGGAACGTGCAACAGATCCCAGGATTAATAGGACTGAGTCTCCAGATTTGTTTTTCTCGAGGGAGAAGAGTTGAATTAGCTAGATCAGGGGTACATTGAGAAAGGTGAAGATGGGACTAGGAAGCTTTTCCCGTGGTGCCTTCAAGGCGCCCATTCAGGTTTTTAGAGGCAATAATTCTGGCTACGCTAAGTTACTTAACCTCTCTAAATCCCAGTGTTCTTCTCTATCAAATAAGAATTAAAATGTATAAAAACCTAGTTCACAGGGTCATTGTGAGGCTTAATACCTGCAAAGTTCAGTGCAGTGCCCGGCACGATGGCTGAGGGAAGGGTGGCTGCTTCGCAGGCCTACATTTACAGAGGATTCCCCACAGACTCTTTACTAGGCACTGTGGGGAGGAACAAAGAGATGAGGCCCCTAACTCAACCAGCGATGGTGGTCAATGAGTCAAATGCTCTAATAAACAGAAGCGTGTGTTAAATATGTGGGAGTCCTGAAGAAAGAACATTTAATTCTGCCCCTGGGGATTGGGATAGTTAGATAAGGAACACACATTCACCTGGGTCCTGAGGGATATTATGGGTTAAATTGTGTCTCCCCACCAAAAAAGATATGTTGAATTCTTAACCCCCAGTACCTCAGAATGTGGCCTTATTTGGAAATATGGTCATTGCAGATATAATTAGTTAAGATGAGGTCATACTGGCATAGGCATTGGTGTTCTTATAAGAAGAGAAGAGACACATCGACACAAAGGGAGAAGGCCATGTGAAAATGGAGGCGGGGTAGAATGATGTGTCTACAAGCCAAGGAATCCCAAGGATTGTGGGCAAAGATCAGAAATTAAGAAGAGGCAAGGAACAGATTCTCCCTCAGAGCCTCCAAAAAGGAACCAATTCCGCTGACACCTTGATTTCAGACTTCCAGACTCCAGAGCTGTGAGAATAAGTTTTTCTTGTTTTCAGCTACCTAGTTTGTGGCAGTTTGTTACAACAGCCCTGGGAAACTGCTACAATAGGTGAGTCGGAATAAAGGGAAGGGGATGAGAAACACCTCCAAGAAAGTCTTTCAAAACTGAATGCCTGGGCTGCGCCGGCCTGGCCTGGCCTGGCTGAGGGGAGGTGGCGGGAGGGCGCTATGGTGGAGGCTGGGCCACAGGCACCGCCGCCCCCGGGCACCCCAAGCAGGCACGAGAAGAGTTTGGAACTTCTCACTACCAAGTTCGTGTCGCTTCTGCAGGAGGCAAAGGACGGCGTGCTTGACCTCGAGCTGGCAGCTGACACCCTAGCTGTTCGCCGGAAGTGGCGGATTTATGACATTACTAATGTGCTGGAAGGTATCAGGCTGATGGAGAAAAAATCCAAGCATAGCATCCAGTAGAAGGGCGTGGGGCCTGGCTGCAATACCCGAGAGACTGCGGACAAGTTGATTGAGCTCAAGGCAGAGATGGAGGAGCTGCAGCAGCGAGAGCAAGAACTAGCCAGCACAAGGTGTGGGTGCAGCAGAGCATCCGGAACATCACAGAGGATGTGCAGAACAGCTGCTTGGCCTATGTGACTCATGAGGACATCTGCAGATGCTTTGCTGGAGATGCCATCCAGGCCCCGTCAGGCACCAGCCTGGAGGTGCCCATCCCAGAGGGCCTCAATGGGCAGAAGAAGTACCAGATACACCTGAAGAATGTAAGTGGCGCCATCGAGGTGCTGCTGGTGAACTAGGGGGCATGGAGCTCACCACTCGTGGCGGTGCCTATGCCATCACCCGAAGATCTGCTCCAGAGCCCACCTGCTGTCTCTCCCCCTCCACCTCTGCCCAAGCCTGCTCTGGCCCAGCCCCAGGATGCCTCACGCCCAAGCAGTCCCCAGGTGACCACCCCGAACCCTGTTCCCGGCAGCACCGAAGCCCAGGGGGTGGCCGGTCCAGCAGCTGAGATCACAGTGAGTGGTGGCCCTGGAACCGATAGCAAGGACAGTGGTGAGCGCAGCTCCCTCCCGCTGGGCCTGACAGCACTGTACACCCGGCTGCTGCAGTCCTCTGCCCTGTTGGACAGCAGTAGCAGCAATAGCAGTTCATCCGGACCCAACCCTTCTACCTCCTTTGAGCCCATCAAGGCAGACCCCACAGGTGTTCTGGAGCTCCCCAAAGAGCTGTCAGAAATCTTTGATCCCACTCGAGAGTGCATGAGCTCAGAGCTCCTGGAGGAGCTGATGTCCTCAGAAGTGTTTGCACCCCTCCTCCACCTTTCTCCATACCATGGAGACCACGACTACATCTACAACCTGGATGAGAGTGAAGGTATCTGTGACCTCTTTGATGTGCCTGTCCCCAACCTCTGACTGACAGGGGCATGCCCTTTGTGGCTGGGACACAGACTGTCTAACCTGGGGGTTAGACTGTCTAACCTGGGGGCTGCCTGGGGACCTCCCCCCACCCCACCCCTACACAGCTTGAGAGCCGCAGACTCCTGGCTTCCCCAGCCTTCCCTCACTACACAGTTCTGGCCACAAGTCCCACTCCTGCACCAACACCTGTTCTGTGCTGGGAGAGCAGGGGAAAGGGGCTTAGCCTGCTCCACTGTGGAACCAAAGTGTTTGCCACTCCTTTTTTGGGGACTTCCCCTATCTGGTAGCCTCCCCCCGCCCTCCCAGAGTTCAGTTTCAGCTGCCACCCAGTGGCACAGATCCAAGGACCCTCCATCACCCTCCTAGGGCATCTCGTCCAGCCCCATCGCCCTGTACCTGCCAGCCCCTCCCCCTCCAGGAGGAAGCATGGGGTGGGGCTGGGCACTTGCCAGCACCTAGCCTAGCCTCCTTCACTTCTCCCCATGCAGATCACACCGCTCCTCTGTACCGCTCATGTGCCCGTTTCTGCTGGACCCTTGGCCCTGAGAACCTGCTGGGGGCGGGGGGAGGAGCAGGTTGCTAACAGGAGGAATGGAGATCTCTAGCTAGGAATCTGGGTGGGAGAGTCCTAGGAATCTGGGTGGGAGAGTCCCTGAGGATTGGTCCAGCCTCCGTCTGACCCACAGCTCCCCTCTTGTTCTTTGGGTTTTTTTTTTTTGAATTTTTGAATTTTATTTATTTTTTTAAACAGCAGGTTCTTATTAGTTATCCATTTTAGACATATTAGTGTATATTTGTCAATCCCAATCTCCCAATTCATCACACCACCACCAATTCCCCTCCGCTGCTTTCCCCGCTTGGTGTCCATACATTTGTTTTCTACATCTGTGTCTCAATTTCTGCCCTGCAAACTGGTTCATCTGTACCATTTTTCTAGGTTCCACATGTATGCGTTAATAGATGGTATTTGTTTTTCTCTTTCTGACTTACTTCACTCTGTATGACAGTCTCTAGATTCATCTACGTCTCTACAAATGACCCAATTTCATTCCTTTTTATACCTGAGTAATATTCCGTTGTATATATGTACCACATCTTCTTTATCCATTCATCTGTCGATGGGCATTTAGGTTGATCCCATGACCTGACTATTGTAAATAGTGCTGCAGTGAACATTGGGGTGCATGTGTCTTTTTGAATTATGGTTTTCTCTGGGTATATGCCCAGTAGTGGGATTGCTGGGTCATATG
Organism: Aethalodelphis obliquidens; assembly: GCF_003676395.1. NCBI lineage: Eukaryota > Metazoa > Chordata > Mammalia > Artiodactyla > Delphinidae > Aethalodelphis > Aethalodelphis obliquidens. Next base: position 14,212,953 of record NW_020837981.1, on the reverse strand, counting down.
TTAATTCTATTTTTAGTTTTTTAAGGAACCTCCATACTGTTCTCCATAGTGGTGGTATCAACTTACATTCCCACCAACAGTGCAAGAGGGTTCCCTTTTGTTCACACCCTCTCCAGCATTTGTTGTTTGTAGATTTTCTGATGATGCCCATTCTAACCGGTGTGAGGTGATACCTCATTGTAGTTTTGATTTGCATTTCTCTAATAATTAGTGATGTTGAGCATCTTTTCATGTGCTTCTTGGCCATCTGTATGTCTTCTTTGGAGAAATGTCTACTTAGGTCTTCTGCCCATTTTTAGATTGGGTTGTTTTTTTTTTTAATATTGAGCTGTGTGAGCTGTTTATATATTTTGGAGATTAATCCTTTGTCTGTAGATTCATTTACAAATATTTTCTCCCATTCTGAGGATTATCTTTTCGTCTTGTTTGTAGTTTCCTTTGCTTGCAAAAGCTTTTAAGTTTCATTAGGTCCCATTTGTTTATTTTTGTTTTTATTTCCATTACTCTACGAGGTGGATCAAAAAAGATCTTGTTGTGATTTATGTCAAAGAGTGTTCTTCTTGTGTTTTCCTCTAAGAGTTTTATAGTGTCTGGGCTTACATTTAGGTCTCTAATCCATTTTGAGTTTATTTTTGTGTATGGTGTTAGGGAGTGTTCTAATTTCATTCTTTTACATGTAGCTGTCCAGTTTTCCCAGCACCACTTATTGAAGAGACTGTCTTTTCTCCATTGTACATCCTTGCCTCCTTTGTCATAGATTAGTTGACCGTAGGTGTGTGGGTTTATCTCTGGGCTTTCTATCCTGTTCCATTGATCTATATTTCTGTTTTTGTGCCAGTACCATATTGTCTTGATTACTGTAGCTTTGTAATATAATCTGAAGTCAGGGAGTCTGATTCTTCCAGCTCCGTTTTTTTCCCTCAAGACTGCTTTGGCTATTCGGGGTCTTTTGTGTCTCCATGCAAATTTTAAGATTTTTTGTTCTAGTTCTGTTAAAAATGTTATTGGTAATTTGATAGGGATTACAGTGAACCTGTAGATTGCTTTGGGTAGTATAGTCATTTTCACAATACTGATTCTTCCAATCCAAGAACATGGTGTATCTCTCCAACTGTTTGTATCATCTTTAATTTCTTTCATCAGTGTCTTACAGTTTTCTGCATACGGGTCTTTTGTTTCCCTAGGTAGGTTTATTCCTAGGTATTTTATTCTTTTTGTTGCAGTGGTAAATGGGAGTATTTCCTTAATTTCTCTTTCAGATTTTTCATCATTAGTGTATAGGAACGCAAGAGATTTCTCTGCATTAATTTTGTATCCTGCAACTTTACTAAATTCATTGATTAGCTCTAGTAGTTTTCTGGTGGCATCTTTAGGATTCTCTATGTATAGTATCATGTCATCTGCAAACAGTGACAGTTTTACTTCTTCTTTTCCAATTTGTATTCCTTTTATTTCTTTTTCTTCTCTGATTGCCATGGCTAGGACTTCCAAAACTATGTTGAATAATTGTGGTGAGAGTGGACATCCTTGTCTTTTCCTGATCTTAGTGGAAATGCTTTCAGGTTTTCACCATTGAGAATGATGTTTGCTGTGTTTTTGTTGTATATGGCCTTTATTATGTTGAGGTAGGTTCCCTCTATGCCCACTTTCTGGAGAGTTTTTATCATAAATCGGTGTTGAATTTTGTCAGAAGCGTTTTCTGCATCTATTGAGATGATCATATGGTTTTTATTCTTCAATATGTTAATATGCTGTATCACATTGATTGATTTGTGTATATTGAAGAATCCTGGGATAAATCCCACTTGATCATGGTGTGTGATCCTTTTAATGTGTTGTTGGATTCTGTTTGCTAGTATCTTCTTGAGGAGTTTTGCATCTATGTTCATCAGTGATATTGGTCTGTAATTTTCTTTTTTTGTAGTATCTTTGGTTTTGGTATCAGGGTGATGGTCGCCTCATAGAATGGGTTTCGGAGTGTTCCTTCCTCTGCAATATTTTGGAAGAGTTTGAGAAGGATGGGTGTTAGCTCTTCTCTAAATGTTTGATAGAATTCACCTGTGAAGCCATCTGGTCCTGGACTTTTTTTTTTTTTTTTTTTTTGCAGTACGTGGGCCTCTCACTGTTGTGGCCTCTCCCGTCGTGGAGCACAGGCTCTGGACGTGCAGGCCCAGCGGCCACGGCTCACGGGCCCAGCTGCTCCACGGCATGTGGGATCTTCCCGGACCAGGGCACGAACCCGTGTCCCCTGCATCGGCAGGCAGACTCTCAACCACTGCGCCACCAGGGAAGCCCTGGTCCTGGACTTTTGTTTGTTGGAAGATTTTTTTTTTTTTTTGCAGTATGCAGGCCTCTCACCGTTGTGGCCTCTCCCGTTGCAGAGCACAGGATCCGGACGCGCAGGCTCAGCGGCCATGGCTCACGGGCCCAGCCGCTCCGCGGCATGTGGGATCTTCCCAAACCGGAGCATAAACCCGTGTCCCCTGCATCAGCAGGCGGACTCTCAACCACTGCGCCACCAGGGAAGCCCTGTTGGAAGATTTTTAATCACAGTTTCAATTTCATTACTTGTGATTGGTCTGTTCCTATTTTCTATTTCTTCTTGGTTCAGTCTCAGAAGGTTATACCTCTCTAAGAATTTGTCCATTTCTTCCAGATTGTCCATTTTATTGGCATAGACTTGCTTGTAGTAGTCTCTTAGGATGCTTTGTATTTCTGCGGTGTCTGTTGTAACTTCTCCTTTTTCATTTCTAATTTTATTGATTTGAGTACTCTCCTTCTTTTTCTTGATGAGTCTGACTAATGGTTTATCAATTTTGTTTATCTTCTCAAAGACCCAGCTTTTAGTTTTATTGATCTTTGCTATTGTTTTCTTTGTTTCTATTTCATTTATTTCTGCTCTGATATTTATGATTTCTTTCCTTCTGCTAACTTTGGGTTTTGTTTGTTCTCCTTTCTCTAGTTCCTTTAGGTGTAAGGTTAGATTGTTTATTTGAGATTTTTCTTGTTTCTTGAGGTAGGCTTGTATTGCTATAAACTCCCCTCTTAGAACTGCTTTTGCTGCATCCCATAGGTTTTGGATCGTCGTGTTTTCATTGTCATTTGCCTCTAGGTATTTTTCGATTTCCTCTGATTTCTTCAGTGATCTCTTGGTTATTTAGTAACATATTGTTTAGCCTCCATGTGTTTGTGTTTTTTACGTTTTTTTCCCTGTAATTGATTTCTAATCTCATAGCGTGGTGGTCAGAAAAGATGCTTGATATGATTTCAATTTTCTTAAATTTACTGAGGCTTGATTTGTGACCCAAGATGTGATCTATCCTGGAGAATGTTCTGTGTACCCTTGAGAAGAAAGTGTAATCTGCTGTTTTGGGATGGAATGTCCTATGAATATCAATTAAATCTATCTGGTCTATTGTGTCATTTAAAGCTTGTGTTTCCTTATTAATTTTCTGTTTTGATGATCTGTCCGTTGATGTAAGTGAGGTGTTAAAGTCCCCCACTATTATTGTGTTACTGTCAATTTCCTCTTTTAGAGCTGTTAACAGTTGCCTTATGTATTGAGGTGCTCCTATGTTGGGTGCATATATATTTATAGTTGTTATATCTTCTTCTTGGATTGATCCCTTGATCATTATGTAGTGTCCTTCCTTGTCTCTTGTAACATTCTTTATTTTAAAGTCTATTTTACCTGATATGAGTATTGCTACTCCAGCTTTCTTTTGATTTCCATTTGCATGGAATATTTTTTTCCATCCCCTCACTTTCAGTGTGTATGTGTCCCTAGGTCTGAAGTGGGTCTCTTGTAGACAGCATATATATGGGTCTTGTTTTTGTATCCATTCAGCGAGCCTGTGCTTTTTGGTTGGAGCATTGAATCCATCCATGTTTAAGGTAATTATCGATATGTATGTTCCTATTACCATTTTCTTAATTGTTTTGGGTTTGTTTTTATAGGTTCTTTTCTTTTCTGTGTTTCCCACTTAGAGAAGTTCCTGTAGCATTTGTTGTATAGCTGGTTTGGTGGTGCTGAATTCTCTTAGCTTTTGCTTGTTTGCAAAGCTTTTGATTTCTCCATTGACTCTGAATGAGATCCTTGCCTGGTAAAGTAATCTTAGTTGTAGGTTCTTCCATTTCATCACTTTAAATGTGTCATGCCACTCCCTTCTGGCTTGTAGAGTTTCTGCTGAGAAATCAGCTGTTACCCTTATGAAAATTCCCTTGTATGTTATTTGTCTTTTTTCCTTTGCTCCTTTCAATAATTTTTATCTTTAATTTTTGCCAATTTGATTACTATGTGTCTCAGCATGTTTCTCCTTGGGTTTATCCTGTATTGGACTCTCTACGCATCCTGGACTTGGGTGGCTATTTCCTTTCCCATGTTAGGGAAGTTTTTGACTATAATCTCTTCAAATTTTTTGTCAGGTCCTCTCTCTCTCTTCTCCTTCTGGGACCCTTATAATGCGAATGTTGTTGCATTTAATGTTGTCCCAGAGGTCTCTTAGGCTGTCTTCATTTCTTTTCATTCTTTTTTCTTTATTCTGTTCCGCAGCAGTGAATTCCACCATTCTGTCTTCCAGGTCACTTATCTGTTCTTCTGCCTCAGTTATTCTGCTATTGATTCCTTCTTCTGTATTTTTCATTTCAGTTATTGTATTGTTCATCTCTGTTTGTTTGTTCTTTAATTCTTCTAGGTCTTTGTTAAACATTTCTTGCATCATCTTGATCTTTGCCTCCATTCTTTTTCCGAGGTCCTGGATCATCTTCACTATTATTATTCTGAATTCCTTCTCTGGAAGCTTGCCTATCTCCACTTCATTTAATTGTTTTTCTGGGGTTTTATCTTGTTCCTTTATCTGGTACATAGCCCTCTGCCTTTTCATCTTGTCTATCTTTCTGTGAATGTGGTTTTTGTTCCACAGGCTGCAGGATTTTAGTTCTTCTTGCTTCTGCTGTCTGCCCTCTGGTGGATGAGGCTATCTAAGAGGCTTGTGCAAGTTTCCTGATAGGAGGGACTGGTGGTGGGTAGAGCTGGCTATGGCTCTGGTGGACAGAGCCCAGTAAAAATTTAATCCGCTTGTCTGCTGTTGGGTGGGGCTGGGTTCCCTCCCTGTTGGTTGTTTGGCCTGAGGTGACCCAACCCTGGAGCCTACCCGGGCTCTTTGGTGGGGCTAATGGCGGACTCTGGGAGGGCTCACGCCAAGGAGTACTTCCCAGAACTTCTGCTGCCAGTGTCCTTGTCCTCACAATGAGACACAGCCACCCCCGCCTCTGCAGGAGACCCTCCAACACTAGCCGGTAGGTCTGGTTCAGTCTCCTATGGGGTCACTGCTCCTTCCCCTGGGTCCCAATGTGCACACTACTTTGTGTGTGTCCTCCAAGAGTGGAGTCTCTATTTCCCCCAGTCCTGTCAAAGTCCTGCAATCAAATCCCACTAGCCTTCAAAGTCTGATTCTCTAGGAATTCCTCCTCCCATTGCCAGACCCCCAGGTTGGGAAGCCTGATGTGGGGCTCAGAAGCTTCACTCCAGTGGTTGGACTTCTGTGGTATAGGTGTTCTCCAGTCACCCACCCAGCACTTATGGGATTTGATTTTATTGTGATTGCGCCCCTCCTACCACCTCATTGTGGCTTCTCCTTTGTCTTTGGATGTGGGGTATCTTTTTTGGTGAGTTCCAGTGTCTTCCTGTCAATGATTGTTCAGCAGTTGGTTGTGATTCTGGTGCTCTTGCAAGAGGTAGTGAGAGCACGTCCTTCTCCTCTGCCATCTTGAACCAATCTCTAGCACCCCTCTTGTGTATTCATTTATCCTCATTTAGAGCCATTTGCAGAGATTTAGAAAGATTTGCAGTAACAAATGGATTCCTATATAAAGATTATCTTTATACTTTTTGTAACAAAAGGAAATTGTTATATTTGTACAGTGTCCAAGTGAATAAAGACCATGCCTAAGGCAAAAACAAACAAACAAACAAAACCCCTGAATGCCTAGTGTATGCAAGGCCCTGTGTCATGGGGTGTACCAAAGTGAATAGGACAGACTCTGCCCTCAAGAGATTACCACTCATGGTGGGCAGGGGGTGGGGGTGGGGGGATGTGGGCGGCAAGCAGCCATGTTTTCTGACTCCTCGTGCCTTCCCGGGAAGATTATGAAGGCCTCTCCCCAACCTCATCATCACCCCATCCCTGCCACACGCATACCAGGTACCAGGTATAAATAACAAATCAATCAAGTCGCATTCTGCCCAAGCCAAGATCCTCACTGCTCTGGGCAAAGCAGACTCTGCTACTTCTGTTTCATTTAAAACCAGCCTGACGTTTCTGGCCAACTTCTACACATTGTTGCCGAAACCAGTGCCGAACAGAAATACAGAGACAGAGCTTTGGAGGAGTAGAAAAGAGTAGTTTTGTTACTTTGCCAGGCAAAAGGGGCCACAGCAGGCTAACACCCTCAAAGCTGTGGCCCCGTTCCTGGGAAATAGGAAGGCGTCTTATAGTTTCAGAGTGGAAGATAGGGCTGTAGATGAGGATTGGGACTGATGTAGTCTTGCATACTTCTTTCCTCCTGGAGACACTGAGATCATCAGGGCTGGCGTCAGGTGGTTCCAGAGCAGTTTCTGGTGGTCATTGAGGTTATCGTTATGTGACCTTCTTTATGGGATGAAGAATGCTCACAGAGGAAAGGAGTGTTAGGCAGTGTTGTCTTAGAGGAGTACACATCAGGTACATAGTACAACTTTAGCTAGAGGGCAGTCATTTTCAGAGTGCAATTAAGCAAGAAAGTGAGGGGGGATCTATAGGAGACCGGTTGAACGGGCAGAAAGAACAAGGGCTGAATAAGGGTTAACATAATGGGGGTGCCTCAACTAGTTTCTGCTACAGCAATATGGATGTCTTCTCTCCCCTGCTAGGCCTTATGCAGACCTGGCATAGCGTGTGTAGTGCTTCCATGCACAAGGTAAGCACTCAATAAATACCACTGATGGCCCCAGCCTGGGATTTCCCATGTTCATGCCTCACCTCACTCAGTCTCCTCTCTCAGGAATTTCATCCTGGGCCCGCCTACTCCACATGGACATGACTCCTCCCCAGCTCAAATGCCACCTCTTCTATTCCTGGTGTGTTTGCTCTCCAGAGCACTTTCTGCATCACACCCATTAATATGGCACATCTGCACAGGTCTTTGCTCCCAAGACCCTGCCTGATTTCAAATAGACCAGAGCCAGAGCTTGGCCTGTGGTAAGTGCTTGTATCAGTCAGTACTTTTTTTTTTTTTTCCTGCATAGTAGAATACCCCAAAACTTAGAAATGGCTTTAAAAAATATTTATTTAGTTCATGATTTTGTGGGTCAGGATTTTAGGTTTGGCTCAGCTGGGCAGTTCTTCTGGTCTCAGCTGGACCCTCTCATGCTTCTGGGGTAGTTGCTAGGCAGCCAGAGGCTCTACTTCTTGGGGGTGGCTGTCAACTGAGGTAACTGGGCCACATGTTACTCATGCACCAGCAGTCTAGCCCAGGCTGGTTCACATGGAGTTGCAGGTTTCCAAGAGCGAGACTGGAATGATGCAGGTTTCTCAAGGCCTAGGCTCAAAACTGGCACTGTGTCACTTCCACAGTTGTATTGACTAAACCATGTCACAACAACGCCCAGATTCAAGGGTGGGGAAATAGACTCCATCTCCTGATGGCAGGAGCTGCAAAGTCACATTGAAAGGAACACGGATACAGGGATGGATAGAGAATTGGGGCTAGTTTTGCAATCTACTGCAGTACTCAAAAATATTCCCACAATATCTACCACATAGTGGGTACTTAGTAAGTATTTATTGACAGTGCTAAGATTTTCAATCACAATGTTTACAGACTTCATGCAATGCAATTAATTGGCAAAATTTTAGCCCTCACTCATAAGCTATCCATTACTACCTTCAGTTTCAGAATAGCAAATGAGGTCAGGAATACAGGCCTGTGCGAGGGGAAACCCCACTAAGGCTTCCCTGGGAAGAAGTTCAGCTGGCCCCAAACAGCCTTCTCTGAAGGGATCCAGAGCATCTTTAGAGAACTGGGTCCCCTAGGGACCTGGTCCAAACATGGTCACGTGGTTGGAACCAAACATCTCTACCTGTAAACAGAGAGAGACTTAGATGTTACTCAGGGCTCGAACACAGCCCCCGTTAAGCCTGATTGCCTTGCAAGCTGCCTGCCAGATAGGAAGCAATTTTGTGTGACGACAGAATTTTTATCTGGCTGTTTCCTGGAGGGTCTATCCCTCCACTGAGCAGAATAAATTCTCAGGGCACCTATGGAAGGGACACATCTTGTGGACAGAGCCCGCAGCTGAATTCCTATGACTGAGAGCCCTGATGGGGAACGCTTCCTATCAGAGAATTACTAGAATCAATCTCCAGGCCTGCTGTGGTTTGAAGTGTGTCCTCCCAAAAAGATATGTTGGAATCTTAACCCCAGTGCCTCAGATTGTGACCTTATAGAGATAATCAAATTAAAATGAGGGCAACAGCATAGACCCTAATCCAATATGACTGATATACTTGTAAAAGGGGTAAATTTGGTCACAGACAGACACACATAAAGGGAAGACAATGTGAAGGGGCACAGGGAGAAGAGGGCCATCTACAAGCCAAGGGTTGAGAGCTGGGACAGATCCTTCCCTCACAGCTCTCACCTTAATTTGTCAACCCTACTAACACCTAGTTTCAGACTTCGAGTCTCCAGAGCTGTGCGATAGTAAACTACTGTTGCTAAGCCACCCAGTCTGTGGTACTCTGTTACAAAACTAATACAGGGCCTTCAATCTCTCCTTTTCTATTCTGTTCTCCTCGTATTTACCCTTATCATACACCCCTTGAGGGGAAAGTATATTTAGGTAGAAATAAAACATGAAGTCTCAGGGACATGGATGAGCCAGACCCCTTGTATCATTCTTTGCCTCCCTGAGTCCTCCACCTGGGGCCACACCTCTGCCTGGAGCTAAGTTACCAATAGCCAGGAGCTCAAGGGCACTCCAAGTTACTGCCACCCTAAACAGAAGAGCAGTTCACCCCAGCCCCTCTTCCAGAAAGTTCAGCCTGGAGCCCCCCTCTAGATACTACAGGGTTTGCAAAGATGATCAAGAAATAGTCAGTTCCCTCAAGATGCTTGCAGTTTGCCATGGGGAATAAGATTCATATAAAAAGTAACTATAATAAAGTGTTTCTCAAGCTTCAGCCGTTGCCATACCACTTTCTGGATATTTGCTATATCTGAGCCCCACCCAGCAGTGAGCTTGAGTCATTTATATGGACTCAGAGTGTCCATATGAGTCCTGCACATCTTTTTCCAACTCTGCATTTAGTGGCATCCTGTAGGTTATTGGAAACAAGCATGGTGAGAGAATTTACAGCATGGAAACCAGCACACACTACAAATCAGGACTTTTTGGTGGGGGGGAAGATACAGCTTACTTCCTTTTTCCTTTAAATTGACTCACTTTTTAACTTAAGAATGTTTATTTTATAGCCATGACATGGAAGCAACCTAAATGTCCATTGACAGATGAACGGATAAGGAAGATGTGGTATATACATACGGAATACTGCTCAGCCATAAAAAGAATGAAATACTGCCATTTGCAGCAACATGGATGGACCTAGAGATTACCATACTAAGTGAAGTAAGTCAGACAGAGAAAGACAAATATCATATGGTATCATTTATATGTGGAATCTAAACGAATGTTACAAATTAACTTATTTACAAAACGGAAATAGACTCACAGACCTAGAAAACAAATTATGGTTACCAAAGGGGAAGAGGGGGGAGGGAGGGATAAATTAGGAGTTTGGGATTAACAGATACACACTGTTATATATAAAATAGATAGAGCTACCATATGATCCAGCAATCCCACTGCTGGGCATACTTCTGGAGAAAACCATAATTCGAAAGGATGCATGCACCCTGATGTTCATTGCAGCACTATTTACAAAAGCCAGGACATGGAAGCAACCTAAATATCCATCAACAGATGAATGGATAAAGAAGATGTGGTACATATATACAGTGGAATATTACTCAGCCATAAAAAGGAATGAAATAATGCCATTTGCAGCAACATGGATGGACCTAGAGACTGTCATACAGAGTGAAGTAAGTCAGAGAGAGAAAGACAAATACCATATAATATCGCTTATATATGGAATCTAGAAAAATGGTACAGATGAACTTATTTGCAAAGCAGAAATAGAGTCACAGATGTAGAAAACAAACTTACGGTTACCAAGAGGGGAAAGTGGGGGGTGGGATGAATTAGGAGATTGGGATTGACATATACACACTACTATATATAAAATAGATAACGAATAAGGACCTACTGTATAGCACAGGGAACTCTACTCAATGCTCTGTGGTGACCTAAATGAGAAGGGAATCTAAGAAAGAGTATATATATGTATATGTATAACTGATTCACTTTGCTGTACGGCAGAAACTAACACAACTAAAGCAACTATACTCCAATAAAAATTAATGAAAATAAAATAAAATAGATAAACAACAAGGACCTACTGTATAGCACAGGAACTATGTTCAATATCTTATAATAACCTATAATGGAAAAGGATCTGAAAAAGAATATATATATATGAATCATTTTGCTGTACACCTGAAACTAGCACAACATTGTAAATCAACTATACTTCAATTTTTTTAAATGTTTATTTTAAAAGGAAACTTTGTATCATTACTGCAAATGGAAACCAGTATCATTTGCCATAGATAGAAAGTAACCTTAAAAATAAACACTAAGTGAATTATATCTCAATAAAAGTGGAAAACATTAAAAAATATAATTAAAATGAATCAATGTTATTAAATTATAGCAAATTATTGTTGCCTGCTAAAGGCCTGCTTCTGGGGATGTTCTCTTTGTTATAAAAGGAGTCTAGCAAGTGTTAGGGAGATTGTAAAGCATACCAGCACCTTGGTTAATTCAAAATGATTGAACAAGATTTGAAAAGTCAATAACTCTCACATCAGTGCTCCTGGAGCTCTAAGAATCAGCTCCTTGGGAAAGACTGTTGTATTGAAACAAAGAGAAATTTGAGTTCAGCAGGTACCAAGTAAAGAGTTTCAAGGACAGGCTGCTCCCAGTGTGCCCACCAACTGCAGGAAAAAAATGATAACTTGAATAAATCTTAAAGGATGGGCTGCATTTCAATAGGCAGAGAGGAGCAAGAAGGGGGTGAGAGTGGGAAAGGAGAAGAGGAGAGAAGACAATTCCCGGATGAGGACTCAGCTTGAACAAAGGCTTAGAAGTCAGGGAGCACAGAGAGCATTCCTGAGGCTTGGGGTGGGAGGTAAGGAAGCAGTGGCAATAGTAGGAAAGGGTGCACTGAGCTGTCCGTGAGAGCCTTTGCTGCCAGAATGATGAGGGGGTACTTGATTTCGATTTACTGGGTGTTTCAGTTAGCTCCTGCTTTGCAACAAACCTCCCTGAGAGTTAGTGGCTTACAACCACAAATGTGTATTATTTCTCTCAATTCTGTAGGTCAGCTGGGCAGTTCCATCTGAACTGGCTTGGCTGGTCTCTGCAGTCAGCTGGCACCTGGCTGAGGCTGGCTGGTCTAGGACAGCTTCACTCCTGTGTCTGGCAGTAGGCAGGCTGTGGGTTGAGGGGCCTCTGCTCCAGAGGGGCCTCTGCTCTGGTCTCTTATCTCCCAGGGGGCCAGCCCAGGCTAAAAAGCAAACACACAGCAAAAGCACTTTTTAAGCCTCTGCTAGTGGCACAGATTTTCTATTATCCGATTAACCAAAACATGGCCAAGCCTGGAGTCAATACGGACACCAAGGGCACCAAGGGTGTGATTACAGGGAGGAGTAAACATATTGGGACCATAACTGCATCAGTCTCCCACAGTAGATAATGGAAGAGCTCTGAAAGCCTTTGAGCAAGGGAGTGGTGTGATTATGGAAGCATTATGGGAGGAAGGAACAGAGCATGGGATTATTTGAAACAATAATGATAACAATAACAATGATGGTTTATACCTAAAATGTCAGTTTTTCCACCAAGCACCCTATTTTATCTATTCAGTCTTTACATACATACATACATTCTTACATACATACACACACACACGCGCACACACACACACACACCCCCCACATCTGTTAGTAGCCCCATTTTAAAGATGAGGAAACCAAGCCATGGAGAAGTTAAAGAGCTTGTCAAAGGTCATGCAGCTACTAAGTGGTAGAATTAGGATTCAATTTCGGGTAGCCTAACTCCATATCTGGCACGTATAAACACTGCACTGTCGACTGAAAAAAATGCAGTACCTAAAAGTTGAGAGTTATGTTTTATTCGGTGGACATTCTTAGGACTTCAAACCCAGGAGACAGCATCTCAAATAATGCTGAGAGACTGCTCTGAAGAGGAAGCAGGGATGCCAGAACATATGGAAGTTTTTGCAATAAAACCAGGTAGTCAGAACATTAAAGATCACTGTTAATAAAAGAAAACCAGATATCTCAAGTTAAGGAATTTAGCACTTTCCTATGTATGGAAAGATGCAAGAGCCTGGGCTCACTGAAATCATTCCTTTGATAAGCACTACAGCTATCTGGGGCTGGTAGCCTGTGTTTTCTCATCCTGAGTTTCCTTCTGTGAACCGTTGGGGTGGCTGCAGCAGCTGACTGCTAGATGGGCTTGGCAGTGGGCAGCCCCTTTGTCTCCATCCTGAGTTCCCTCAGGGCGGCTGTATTGTAATGGCTTGATGGCTGCAACATCCTTTGTTTACTGATATGGTAGTCAATATTTTCGTTCTCAAAACCATGGAAGGACCCATGAGAAAGCCCTTTTGGTGGTCTGTGTGAGGAAGACGGGGCCAAATTTAGGGAAGTTGTAAAGGGGACAAAAAAAGGACAGATTCAGAGATGCTTCTGAGATAGACTCTGCAGCACTTGGAAAGTGATGTAGGGATGAAGGAGGAAAGTGTTTGGGAGAGGTGTCAGGTGTGGGGGACTAGGCTGTGCCCTGCACAGGATTAAAGTACCAGGAGGGGGACTTACCTGGCGGTCCAGTGGTTAGGACTCCACACTTCCACTTCAGGGGGCACAGTTTCGATCCCTGGTTGGGGAACTAAGATCCTGCATGCCCCGTAGTGCAGCCAAAAAAAAAAGAGAAAAAGGTACCAGGAGGACTTGCTGGTCTAGGGTGAATAAAGAGGAGGAGGATTTAGGGGATGTTGGGAAGGATGTTAAGGGGATGTCCGTTTGGGGCCGTCCAACAAAGTCTTGGAAGTAGGGGTCAGGAGACCCAGAGGGCTGGAGGTCAAGGCTACAGTTTCATAGGTCAGAGGCCCTGGTTGAAAGCATGTGAGAGGAGGATCCTCAGAGAGCAGGGAGGGGTGGGCACAGTGAGAAGTGGCAAGGTCTGAGGATGAAGACTAGAGGAACATCTGAAGGTGGACGCTGAGGGTGAGAGAAGAGAAGTCAGCCGGCCAGAGAGGGCAGAGTGGGCTGCCAAAATGTGTGGGTCTGGAGAGCTTCCATGGAGACTTGGGCAGCAGAGCCAGGTGCTGCAGGGAGGTGAAGAGGGGAGGAACCGAGGAAAACCATTGGCTCTGGTAATTTGCAAGTTGTTGATGAACACTGCTAGGGGCAGGACCAGACAGCTATAACAAAACAACAGGAATAACAACACATGGCACTTAGTATGCATCAGGCACCATTCTAAGCATTTTACACATATTTACTCATTTACTCCTTACAATAGCCCTTGTCATCCTCCCCCTCCCCTACTCCCAGCCTCCTGAGTAATCCTCAGACTCTAAGCACAGTGGAAATAAGATATGACTGCTTTGATCCTTTCCCTGAGCAGAGTTTTTCGTGGGCACATCCTCTCTCTTCCAAGCCTTTCTGGGTACAGAAATCCCTTTGGATCCTCCTGTGAAGACAGTGTTTTCCCCTATAAGGACCCCCCAACCAGGATATCTCTGTGCTCATCACAATGGACTATCTCAGTCTGGGTGAACCTCTCATTTACTTCTACTGTCTTTGAACTCTGCCCCAGAAATACATGCATCCTATTAAATTTTCAGATGCTCGAAAAACACTAAAAGCTCTTTAAAGGCAATGACTGGGACTTATTCCTCCTCGAATCTCTCTTTGATGCCCAGCACAGTACTTGCATCTAGAACTAAATCAGTGTTTTCAAATTTATAGGTCAATAGTCATCAGCAGGTTGAGAAGCCAATTTAGTAACTGTATTAGTTATCTATTGATGCATAACAAATTACCCAAAATTCAGTGGCTAAAACAACGTTTATCGTATCGTGGTTTCTATGGGTCAAGAATCTGGGCATGGCTTAGCTGGATCCCTCGGCTCTGATTCTCTCACTGTCTCTCACTGTCTCTGGAGGCTTGACTGGGAAGAATCCTCTTTTTTAAAATTAATTAATTAAGTAGTTAATTTTCGCTGCGCTGGGTCTTAGTTGCGGTACGCAGGATCTTTGTTGCGGCATGCAGGATCTAGTTCCCCGACCAGGGATTGAACCCGGGTTCCCTGCATTGGGAGCACAGAGTCTTACCCACTAGACCATCGGGGAAGTCCCAGAATCCTCTTAATCCTGTTGGACTAAGACCTCAAATCCTCAGAAGTTGTTGGCAAGAACCTCCCTCTGTTCTTTGCTATGTGGCCTTTCCATAGCACATCCCTCAACATAGCAGCTTGCTTTATCTAAGCAAGCCAGTAAGAGGGCAAGAGGGAGTGTCAGCAAGAGAGAGTGCTAGCAAGACAGAAGTCGCAGTCTTTCTTAACCTAATCCTGGAAGTGACATCTCATCATGTTTGCTGTTTTCTGTTCATTAGATGCAGGTCATTTGGTCCAGCCCACACTCAAAGGGAGGGGATTACATAGCGTATGAATATCAGGGGGTTGGAAACATTGCGAGCCTTTTCAGAAACTGCCAACCACAGTGGGTAATACCAACATTTCTTATGAATAGAATAGAATAGAATACAACAGGGAGAGTCACATGTGGTAAGGGTATTATTTAACAAAACTTTTGTTTCCGTCTTATACATATGTATGAACGTACTGAGTCATGATATAAGTGTGGGATTTTTAAACTGTAAATCAATGTCAAAAATGCTTATGAGCCACTGTACTAGGTGATGGCTTGGTTCTCTCAGCATTTTTTTAAATTGAAGTATGGAAATAGAATTACAGATATAGAAAACAAACTTATGGTTACTAGGGAGTGAGGGGGTGTGGGTAGGGATAAATTGGAAGATTGGGATTGACATATACACACTGCTATATATAAAATACTATGCCCCAATAAAATTTTAAAAAATAAATAAATGAATAAATAAACTGAAATATAGTTGATTTACAATGTTGTGTTAGTTTCAGGTATACAGTAAAGTGATTCAGTTATACATATATATATTCTTTTTCAGATTCTTTTCCATTATAGGTAATATATATGTATGTGTGTTATAGATGTCGAATGTAGTTCCCTGTGCTATAAAGTAGGTCCTTGTTGTTTATCTATTTTATATATAGTAGGGTGTATCTGTTAATCCTAAGCTCCAAATTTACCCCTTCCCTCCTTCAGCATTTCTTAAATTTCAGCTTTATAGAATTATATATGATATATAAAATTGTAAGATATTTAAAGCATACATCGTAGTGACTTGGTATAGATATACATTGTGAAAGGTTTCCCCCATCTAGTTAATTAACACATCCATTACCTCACATATTTATTCTCTTCTTTTTTATGTGTGAGAACATTGAAGTTCAATTCTCTTAACAAGTTTTAATTTTACAATACAGTATTATCAACTAAAATCACGATGGTTTACGTTAGATCCCCACCTTTCAACGTTTTGAGTCAATGTGTATAAATGTTCAGTGAACATTAGGTGAAATGATGGATGGACAGTTGGGCAAGTGGGTGGATGGATGAGTGAATAAATGGATTGATGGGTGGATTGCTATATGGGTAGATGGATAGATAGATGGATGTTTACTGCTCTTCCAAGGTGATTTATCAGGTCAAACTAGCCCAGAATAAATTCTCACTGATCCAAATTCCTATACCATTTACTGCAAGTTTGTTTGTTTGTTTGTTTATTTTAATGTTCCTAAGGGGGCTATATTTTTTTAATTATTTAAAAATATTTTAATATTTATTTAGTTATTTGGCTGCTCAAGGTCTTAGCTGTTGCATGGGCATACGGGATCTTCGATGCAGCATGCAGGCTCTTTTTAGTTGTGGCATGTGGGTTCTTAGTTGTGGCATGCAGGATCTAGTTCCCTGACCAGGGATTGAACCCAGGCCCCCTGCACTGGGAGCACGGAGTCTTAATCACTGGACCACCAGGGAAGTCCCTTCTGCAAGTTTATATAGCACATATAATAACAACTAACATATAGAGATGTTTTATTCTGATATTTAACTAATTCTTCTAACAAATATTGTATTTCATGTACACTTTGCCCCAAGTACTGTACTAGGTGTTGTGGATACAGTATTTAGCAAAAGAAACACGGTCCCTGCTTTCCTGGAGTGTTTAATTTGGTATTAGAGACAGACACTAAAAGAACACACAGGGACTTCCCTGATGGCGCAGTGGTTAAGAATCCACCTGCCAATGCAGGGGATGTGGGTTCGTGCCCTGGTCCAGGAAGATCCCACATGCCGCGGAGTGGCTGGGCCCGTGAGCCATGGCCGCTGAGCCTGCGCGTCCAGAGCCTGTGCTCCGCAACGGGAGAGGCCACAACAATGAGAGGCCCACGTACCGCAAAAAAAAAAAAAAAAAAAGAGTTCAGCATGTCCAATGCTGTGTTTGAGACGTGGGAGACACATCCACCGGGGTGTCAATAACAATGTCAACACCTGCCTCTGTTGGGTCACCTCGTGCCAGACTGGGAGCCACACTTCACATGCATCTTCTTACTGGCTCCAGAAAAGACCACTGTGCAGTAACTTCCAGTGTTATCTCCATTTTAAGGATGTGAAAATTGAGGACAGAGATGAAATGACTTGCCCAGAGTCACATGGCTTGTACCTGGCAGAGTCAGGGATTCAAACCCTGTCCACCAGACTCCATCCACAAGGGTGTCAATTCCCCAAGCTACCCCTGGGAATGAGTTGGGGGAGGAGGTAGAAGTTCGGGAGGGGCCTTTAAGGCCTACACCCCTACTTAATTCTCATATCCCCTCCCACAGTGCCCTCAGAGAAGACAGCACCCCCAGCAGGCTTGTCCCAACCTGTCTGTGGATTCAGATATGTCTGGGCCTGTCTGCCTGAGAGCTTTGTGGGCTGAGTCTCTGTGGGGCTATTGGCATAAGGGATCAGAGAGCCTCATGGGAAAGTGCTGCCCAGAGGGAAGAGTACAGCAACATGCTTAAGCCCAAGCACGATGGGTCACCCAGAAAAGAGGGACAGTTTAAAAATATTTTAAATAATGTTTTTTCCCCCTAACTACAAAAATATTACTTGCCGAGTGCAGAAAATTTGCAAAACACTCACACACATACACAAAATACAATGGAAAAAAATCACCTATAACCCTATCTCTCAAAGAGAGATAACCTCTGTTATCATTTGGATGCATGCCCTTCCAGTCTCATATTTACATATATGATCACTTTGTACACATGGTTTAGAGCCCTGCTCGTTTATTGCCATAGGAAGAATTCCTAGCAGTGAATTCCTAGCAATTAGGACGGAACAAGCATATATTTAAGTTTTTTAATGAAAATGCTATGACTCCTGGCAGGGCTGAGACTAAGCAAAGGTACCAAAGGTTCCCAAGATACAAAATTTAAGGAGGGCTCATGTGCCACAGCCGCAGAAAGCCAAACTCTGACAGCAGGTATTTGCAGCAAAGTAAGTGTTTATTTGCAGGATGCCCAGCAAGGGAGTGGGAGACAAGTCTCAGATCCACTCCAGCTTGGTCTTTGAGTTAGGGATGTTTTAAGGGGGAAGAACAAAGGGGCTGGGATTAATCACCTTGTGACATTTCTTAATCATCGTTTCGGGAATCAGGATGTCTCTGGTTTACAGTTCTTGGCCAGGTGGTCCATGGCTCAGGGGTCTGTGAGCTCATCTTGCCTTGGAGAAACAGCCTGAGTTTATACGTCAATGATTTCTACAACAGCAATTTTAGTACATTAACGATGTTATCGGCAGCAGCAATCTTAGTCATCTGACTCTGGTTAATGGGTGTTCAGTTAGCACAGGATTGAGGTTAGAGGGGACAAGAAAGGGATTGAGTTCAGAGGAGACAAGCAAGGGAATCAAGTTTTGGATAGAGAGATTAATCATAAACTCGGGAAGGGGACTCAGTTTTAGGGGGACTCAGTTTCAGTCAGTTCCGTAGCACTCTCTTTTGCATCCCGTGGCCAGGACTTGGTCCTGGTCACACCTAATTGCAAGGGAGGCTGGAAAATGTAGTCCATGTCTGAGTGTTCATGTGCCCAGCTAAAGCTTGTGAATTTTATTGCTAAAAAGAAGGGGAAAATGGACACTGGGGAACGATTAGTGATCTCTGCCCAAGGGAGGGATTTGGGGTAGGGTTTCCTACATTTTAACAGGTAGAGATTAAGCCAAAGAAATAAATCTTGTTTTTCGTGCTCAAACTACTGGGGTCCAGGAAAATATGATTTAAAGATTTTGTGTCCAGAGTCTAATTATGAAGGGTTGAGACTAACTGTGGAAGTATCCTCTACATGGCACAGGGCTGCAGACCCTACCTGCTTAGGAAGTGTTTATTGATCAACCATTCATTTATCAGCAGGCCAGGGAATCATTAATTCATCCATTCTCTTCATACTTTCTTGTAGATCAGCTTGTCTTGCCTCTGACTCCCCAGGATGTTGTTTGATGCTATCGGTTGCTATTCCAACATCCACGCCCTTCTTTTTTCTCATCAATAGAATCCACTTTTGTTTGGGGCAGCAATATGCCAACTACACACTCGCTTTCTGTGCCTCTCTTGAAACCAGGGGAAACCTTGTGTCATGGCCTGGTCAACAGTATCAGTTTCCTAGAGCTGCCATAACAAGGTACCATGGACTGGGTGGCTTAAACAATGGAAGTTTATTGTCTCACAGTTCTGGAGACTACAAGTCTGAAATCAAGTTGTCTGATTTCCAGAAGGAAATCTGGTTCCTTCTGAGGGCCGGGAGGGAAGGATCTACTTCCGTCTCTCTCCTTGGCCTGTAGATGGCCATCTTCTCCCAATGTATCTTTACATTGCCTTCCCTTTGTGCCTTCCCTCTGTGTCCAAGTTTCCCCTTTTTACAGGGACACCCTATTGGATTAGAACCCACCCTAATGACCTCATTTTAACTTGCTTGCCTCTTTAAAGATACAATCTTCAGGGAATTCCCTGGCAGTCCAGTGGTTAGGACTCTGCGCTTTCACGGCTGAGGGCTCAGGTTTGATCCCCGGTCGGTGAACGAAGATCCCACATACCAATGCAGTGCGGCCAAAAAAAAAAAAAAAAAAGATACAATCATCAAATGAGGTCACATTCTGAGGTACTGGGAGTTAGGACTCCAACATATATTTTCTTGGGAGGACACAATTCCACTCATAACACTAATGAAATAAAAACAGAAGTCAGCTGGGGGTATTTGGGCAAGTGTTTACTTTCCTGATACAATGAGACAACTTTCTTCCTGCCTTGAATGTAAATGTAATAGCTGCAGCCTTGGGTGCCATCTTCTGACCATGACAGAGGGACCCTGAATCAACTCCAGCAACCTCAGAGCTCTGGGCATCTTATTACGTGGCTTTCATTCAGGCTTTTGAGGAGAGGTTTTTGGGGGGTTTTTTTGTTTGTTTTTTTGCGGTACGTGGGCCTCTCACTGTTGTGTCCTCTCCCGTTGCGGAGCACAGGCTCCAGACGCGCAGGCTCATCGGCCATGGCTCACGGGCCCAGCCGCTCCGCGGCATGTGGAATCTTCCCGGACCGGGGCACGAACCCGTGTCCCCTGCATCGGCAGGCGGACTCTCAACCACTGCGCCACCAGGGAAGCCCCAGAGGAGAATTTTTTATTACCTGCAGCTGAATGCATTCTTAACTGGTCCACCATCTCCCTGGACTGTCTTTAGCTCATCTGCACTTGTTAGGGGACCTTCAGAATCTTATATAAGAACATCCCACTCATCTGTCTTCTGATGTCTTATTCTAAAGTTCATGTAACTTCCAGAGCAACGGCAAGACACAGGCACACAGAGTCTTTACTGAAATGCCTGAGAAGCCTGGGCTTTGAAGAGACACGCTATTGGAATGCAGTGGACCTCATAGCTAAAGGCTGAGCCGGAGGAGAATTAGAAACAGGATGGTGATTGGGGTGAATGAGAAAGGGAAGTGAGAAAAGAGGCAAAAAGCAGATGGGTTTAGTAATGCTTCCTACTGAGGAGACTAGGGAAGGTGGATTTACTAGGATCGGTGAGAGGGGAGAACCTAGAGGAAGTCCCAAGGGAATTTCCTCCATTGCCTACATACAATAATGTAAAATCATAGGCTACATGAAAACTTGAGAATATCAGGTTCAGGTAGAGCAAACTCAGATGTTTCTGGGGTCCAGGCAGTAGCATGAGTGAGTGAAGTAGGCAGGTGGAGACTGGAAGGTGGTCCACCAGATGGGGCAGCGGTAAATCAGCATCCAGTCTTGATGCTCTGCTCTGGGCCAAGAATTATTAAATTTGATTTTTCAAGAAAAGCTAGAAATCCACTTTTTATGTGGAAATCTCTAGGTTTTTAATGTGGAAAATTCATTAGGTGGTTTTGAACCATATGTGAGCCAAATAAAATACATCTGCGAGCTAGATGGGGTCAACCAGAGTGCCACGTCTGGTCCAGCCCTACCTCATACCGAAAGCAGTAGACCCCACTACAGTATCCTGCACAAGGGCTCCCCAAACCTCACCTTGAATGCCTCCAGTGACACAAGAGTTCATTAACAATCCACCAAATCCTACAATTCCAGACATCAACCCACATCTCTATTGCAGCGTAAAAAAAGCATAAGACCGCTTCCTCCATGCATCCAATACCCTTTTCTCGTTGCCTGGTTAAAAAAAAAAAAAGTGCCATACAGAGACAACAGATACATCAGAATCTTTCAGGCCGTCCATATGGGACTAAGGCAGAAAAGAGAGAAACAGGTGGATGCACGTAAATACTTACGTCAGAAAACATAGGTCACTGTGACTGATTAGATATGAGGGGTGAGCAAAAGACAAATCGAGGTTGACCTTTAGTCTCTGGCTGGAGTGAGCCGAGGCTGATGGTGCCATGTCCCAAGAAAGGGCATGCAGGAGGTGGGAGAGGATTTGGAGCAGAGGGGGAGCAGCAGGCTCGATTTAGAGCAGCGGTCCCCAACCTTTTTGGTACCAGGGACTGGTTTCGTGGAAGACAGATTTTTCCATGGAAGGGGTGAGGGGGATGGTTCAGGCGGTAATGCGAGCGACGGGGAGCAGCAGATGAAGCTTCCCTCACTCGCCTGCCGCTCACCTCCTGCTGTGCGGCCCGGTTCCTAACAGGCCTCGGACCGGGGGTTGGGGACCCCTGATTTAGAGGATGTACAGTTAGATGTGCTTGAAGGACATCCATGTGGCAGTTAAAATCTGAGATGGGAGCTCAGCAAGGAATTGTGGGCTGAAGCTACAAGATATGGGAGCCATCGGCAGAAGCTGAAGCAGCAGGAGGGGGCGAGCTCACCTTAGGGCGATGTGGGGCGAAAAGGCAAGAGGACCAAGGGCAAAACCTGGGGAACATCAACATTTACATGAAGGGCAGTAGGTGGCAGATAGTAGATGAAGACCAAAATGGTGATGCCAGGAAGGGGCGACGAGAAATCCCTGAAATGCAAGGGAGGAGAAAGAGTTAAGAAAAAGAGAACAGTCAAATGAGGACCAAAAGTACCCACTGGATGTGGCATGGAAGCAGCTTCTGTGCAATGGCAGGATGGAGGCTCAACTGAAGTGGCCGAAGAGTGGATGCCTGGAAACGGAAGCGCGATCGGCAAGGGCAGACAACTCCTTCTAAAAGCTTGGATGGAAGGAAAGGAGGAAAACATGGCCTCAATAAACTGGGAAGGGCCTTAAGCCCTAGAGAGGGTAAACTTGGGCATATGTAATGTCTGACGCCAAAACATCAGGGGAGGCACAGAAAATCCATTTGGAGAGACAGGAAAACACTGACCTGAACTCTGGAGCCCCTCAACCTTATTTTTATAGCATAAGATACAGCCTTCTAGATAACCCCATGTCTTAATTGGCTCAGGCAGCCATAACAAAACACCATATGCTGGGTGGCTTAAACAACATGAATTTATTTTCTCACAGTTCTAGAGGCTGGGAAGTTCAAGGTAAAGGGACTAGTCCATTTGGTTTCTGGTGAGATCTCTCTCCCTGACTAGCAGATGGCTACGTTCTCCCTGTATCCTCATATGGTGGAGACAGAGCTCTGGCATCTCTTCCTCTTTTTATCAAGGCACCAGCCCTACAGGATTAGGACACAACTCTTGTGAGCTCTTTTAACCTTAATTGCCTCCTTATAGGCCCATCTCCACATGTGATCACACGCGGGTTAAGCCTTCAGTAAATGAATTTGGAGGGAATATAATTCAGTGACCAGCATGCCATGTACTCACCTTTCTGTCTATTTCTGGAGCAAGCTATTTGACGTTTCGTGGGCCTCACTGAAACTGCCAAGCTGGAGCTCCCTCCACCTAACCACACCCTCCCCTTCTCCGCCTGTGTCTTCCCTTCTCTGACTCATAGGAAGGACATTGTTAAGAGAATTGCCTGATGGTCAAAATACAAGATGTTCTTCTGGAAGGAGGAAGGAGTCTGGAGCTTCCAAGAGAAACACCCTCATGCCAAGCCATGGGGTGGCTCGTGTGACTGTTGTATGGACACAGATCATTCCCACCAAGGATGCCCCCAAATACACCTGTAGCGTCAGTTGTCCAGCTAGGTCACAATAAAAGTGAGTTTTTAGGACTACAATATCCACTTTCCACCCAAGTCATTTTAGCCTCTAACCATTGAACAGTCCAGCCCCTGCCTATCCCTTCACTCCTTTTGACCCTGAATGTCCTATAAATCATTTATTTATTCAACACATACTTACTGAACACCTACATGTGCCAGGCACTGTGCTAGTCCCTGGGGAAATGAAGAGACCATGACAAGGTGCTTTCATGGCACTTACAATCTGGGGGTGGTGGTGGAGGGGGGGCAGTTATTAATTAAATAATCACACAGTTATAAATGTATAAGTCATGTGGAGGTGAGGCACACAATGGCACGAGAGCCTCTAACAAGGAGATCAGGCCTTGGCATCTTGGCTGATGAGAAAACTCATCTCGGTGGGATGGGAATGGTAAGGGATGAGTAGGAGTAAGCTAGGTGAATGTTAGAGAATAGGTTGGTTTTCTACGCTGCATATAGAAAATAGTAACACATTTACGCAGCTTTTTCTTTTTTAAACAACAAACTTAGCAACTTAAAAGAATACCTTTGTGGGAATTCCCTGGAGCCCCAATGGTTAGGACTCAGCACTCTCACTGCCAAGGGCCCAGTTTCAATCCCTGGTTGGGGAATTAAGATCCTGCAAGCTGCATGGTACAGCCAAAAAAAAAGAAGAATACCTTTGCTATCTCACAGTTTCTTTGGGTCAGGAGTCCTAGCATAGCTTAGCTGGGTCCTCTGCAAGGCTGTAATCAAGGTATGAGGCAGGGCTGTGTTCTCACATGGAGGCCTGACTAGGGAAGGTTCAGAGGCTCTAGCGAGATGGAGTCTTACACAACACAATCACAAAAGCGACATTCTGTCACCTTTGCCATATTCTATTGGTTACAAGCAAGTCACAGGTCCCACCCTCACTCAAGGGTGTGAACACCAGGAGTTAGGGGTCATGGGGGGTCACCTTAAAGTCTGTACATCACAGAGAACAACCAAAGGGAACAGCATGGGCAAAGGCCCTGTTATGGGAGTGAGCATGGTCCATTTGAGGAACAGAGCACAGAAAGGGAGAGGGAGATGAAGCCAGATCATGGAGGGCCTTATTCAGGATCCCAAGAGGTGTGGGATGTCATGGGTAGAAGGTGGTGGTACAAGACAGTATACACTGACAGCCATTGCTACTCCAGGGCTTCTGAGCCTAACTCAGTCTGGAAAGATGAATGACCCCATCTAAATCCAGCCAGAAGACCTGGATGCAAGGAGCTGAATGCATCCCATGGACGCTCCATGAGGTTTGCCCTTGTTCACCCCTGAACCCAGAGCCATGGCCATACCAGCAGCTCAGCAGATATTTCTGAATGAATTAGTTAATGGAGATATGGAAGCCAGGTAGCTTGTCCAGAGCCTTCGTGGAGAATCAGATCCCCTAATCGAGTCAAGTCTTCCACCCTGAACTCGACAGCACCACCCAGTCACCACTAAAGGATTCCCAATGAAAACCCTGGGCTTCACCTAAGAGAGCGCGGAAGCTCCCGGGGCAAAAGCGCCTCTTGACTCAACGTGGCAAGCACCCAATCTGGGCTGCCAGGCTCTGTACGCTGTGTGCCTTGCCTTTGGGCTGTGGCTGGCACAGGGCGTGGCACACCATTCATTGTGGATGACAGTTTTAAAAGTGCTCTCATTAAAAAATAAATAAAAAGTGCTGTCTCTGGTTGGAGCTCAAGCTATCTAAACCAGCACATGCCACTGGATATGGTATGGCATTAAGTGAACTGCCCACTTTCACCCTGCAGGCAAGGGGTGACAGAGGAAACGTTATACCCATGAAGAATCTTCTACTAAATACTGAGATGGAGAGAGAAAGACAGGAACTGCAGGTGCTGACTTGTAGTAAACAGGCAGACAATAAACAGGCTTCAGCAGAGGACTTATGATACCTAAGTAACTTGGAACAAACTGTACCTCATTTTCTGAAGTCGGCAACTACAGACTTTTATTTTTTTTGCAACACCGCACCATGCGAGGCTTGCAGGATCTTAGTTCCCCGACCAAGGATTGAACCCCTACCCTCTGCAGTGAAGCATGGAGTCCTAACCACTGGACCCCAGGGAAGTTCCTACAACTTTTGTTGGTGTCACCTGACAAGGCGGAAATACCAAGACTGAAGCATGGCCTCTGCTTCAGTCAGACATGCTGCCCTCTACCCTCAGGGGCCCTGGCATCTTCTAGGACCCAGATTGGTACCTAATCATCATTCCCATCTGCCAGACCTTGGCTGGGCCTGACACTTAATCCTCAGAAGAGCACTCTGTGAATGAGGGACTCCTCCTTTTATTCACATGAGAGAACACGTTCAGGCTCATGGTCACACAGCAAGCAGGTGGGAGAGCCAGCTTTTAAACCAAAGCACGTGTGAGGTCACAGCCTGTGCGCAGTGGACGGTTCCCAACGCAGTGAGAGGGTAGAGAATTTCCAGAGACACGTCAGGGGACCTCGGGCAAGTTAGCCTCTCTGAGGCTGCATCCTTATCTGTAAAACAGGCATAATAATACCCATCTTGTATGGAAGTTGGGAGTATTTGAGATAAGATCTCTACAAGGCCTAGAATAGCCCTTGATTCAGGCTCGCTGTCTATAAAAGTCATCGATGATTATTATTACCTTCTGAACACATTCTGCCTTTTATGTGTCAGGAGCTCAAGAAATGGCTGCTGCTCATCCGTGCATGAGTTCAGCAGATGTGACAATAAAGA
This sequence comes from Aethalodelphis obliquidens, assembly GCF_003676395.1. NCBI lineage: Eukaryota > Metazoa > Chordata > Mammalia > Artiodactyla > Delphinidae > Aethalodelphis > Aethalodelphis obliquidens. The sequence continues at coordinate 14,187,204 of NW_020837981.1, read as the reverse complement.
ATGGGTCCCCAAGGGGCACCTTGCCCTCTTTATGATGCAGGAAGCCAGTGGGCACAAGAGGAAACACATAGGATGGCCAGCCAGAAGCTTAAGAAGTCATAACCTCTTTGAGTCTCAGTTGCTTTATCTGTGAAGTGTAAGAATAATGATATTGATAATAATAATGAAAATAATAAGCAGGCTGCCTCCATCACAGGGCTGTGGCTCAGCTTAAGTGAGATAATGGTCTGACAGTGCTTGTTAAAGTGGAAAAGTGTTATCTAAAGATCAGGAGCTATTATCCCTATGATGATACAGATGGAGAGTGGGTAGCCTCATTACAGAGGGCAGAAAGAGCCCCCCTCTGCCCCTGGGAAAGACAGAACCAGAGAGAACAGAGGTAGCAGTTATGTACAGGGGAGTTAGAAGGAATGAGTTTGGGGAGGCCCTGCTGGCTAAACACTGGAATAATAAGTTACAGAAGGAGCATCCCTGGGTTGGGGACACCCAGGCCACTTCCATTTTTTGAAACTCAAGTTATACTAATAAACATTAAAAACAAAAAACTAATAAACATTAAAATAAACTAATAAACTAGAAAGGGCTGCCCAAATGTGGTATATATTGCATGTTCAATCCTGGCAGCACATCGGGTATGGGTCCAGGGGTCACAATTGCATCAGCAGCTTTCAAATCACCAACTATCTAGATAACCTCATTCAGAGATAGATTCTGCTCCCAATTCCAACATGTGCATTTTTTCCTCACTACCAAGCAATTCTCCAAGACCAGCTGGGTGCCCTATAATTCTGACACGAAGTACGTGGAGATAGTGTCAGATGCCACAGGTTAAGGGCTCAGTCCTACAGGACTGCTCCCCTCCAACTTCAGATGCCAATCTCAAGTTCAGGTTGTTGCCTGTGCTTCTGACCGAGTGGCTATAGACAGGTGATTCCAATTACTGCCCCCCTCAGGTTTAGATTAATTTGCTAGAGCGGCTCACTCTAGAACTCAGAGAAACATTCTACTTACTAGACTACTTACTGGTTTACTATTAAAGGATATAACTCAGAACAGCCAGATAGGAAAGATGCTTAGGGCAAGGTATGCTTTTTCTGGGCGTACCACTCTCCTCAGATCTCCACATGTTCATCAACCTGGAAGTTCTTTGAACCTCCCCCCTTCCCCCATCCCCAATCTTTTTGGGTTTTTATGGAAGCTTCATTACATAGGCATGATTGATTAGATCATTGGCCATTGGTGACTGAACTCAATCTCCTGTCCCTTTTTCCTCCCCAGAGGTCAGAGGGGTGGAACTGAAAGTTCCAGCTCTCCAATTACTTGGTTGGTTCCACTGGTGACCAGCCCTCCTTCTTAGGTGACCTAAGGGCATTTCAAGAGTCACCTCAACATCACAAAAGACACCTTGATCACTCTCTTCACTTAGGAAATGCCAAGGGTCTTAGGAACTCAGTGCTAGGAACAGGGACTGAGAACAAATACGTATTTCCTGATATAAATCACAATATTACAAGAGCTAATACACAGCCTGTACATTTGAGGCCAGACAAGACCCTCCTAGTTCCCTACGGTAGGTTCTGGGAGAGGGAGCAGAGATATCTTTTTCCTTGAAATTCTCATCTGATCAACAGACTGTGGTATATCCATAAATGAAATACCACTCAGTCATAAGAAGGAATGGATTGCTGATATAGCAACACATTGTGCTGTATATAAAACAGTATACACAGTGTGCTTCCATTTATATAAAGTTTTAGAACAGGCAAAGCTAAGCTGTAGTGATAGGCAGTAGATCAGTGATTATCTAAGGCTGGGGCTTGGGGTGTGAGGTGACGACTACAAAGAGGGACAAGGGAACTTTGGGGTGTGAGGGAATGTTCTAGATCTTGATTGTGGTGGTATTTACAAAGATGGAAACATTTGTCAAAATTCGTCGACATGCACACTTGAAAGAGGTGCACATAAATTACACCATAACCCAGTTGATAAACACAAATGCTCACCTGAATAGGGCCACTGCAGAACTGCCCGCAACTGTGTCTAATGTTTGTATCTCAGCTTCCACAAAGACTCCCGAAAGTCAATTCAACACCACGGACCACAGGCTGGTTCTGAGCCAGGCCCCAGACGATGCAAGGTGAGGAGGGGCCCAGTTCTCGCCTTTGAAGAGTTCACGGTCTTGCAGGGAACCAGATGCATAAGCAGGCAACATTCACGCACAAGGTTGGTACAAGTGACCTCAGTGTACACAGGGCACTATGGGAGCTCTGGGGGAGGGAATCAGCTCTGGCCGGAAGGAGGAAAGTCAAGGCAGGTCAACCCACACAGAGTATTAAATAGGAGTCTGGGTTAGGCAGGGAAGGGGAGGTGGGGAGGAGAGCATCACCGCAGGCAGAATGGTCACTCCCCTGAGCTGGGGGCCCTCTGTCCTGTTTACTGCTATATCTCCTCCCCTAGAAAGTACCTGACACTCAGTAGGTGCTCATTAAGGATCTGTTGAGTTAATGGACAATATAAACAAAGAAAGGGGAGCTCCCTGGCGGTACAGTGGTTAGGACTCGGCGCTTTCACTGCGGGGGCCCAGGTTCAGTCCCTGGCCGGGGAACTAAGATCTCACAAGCCATGCAGCATGGCCAAAAGAAAAAAAAAAAAAAAAAGCAAAGACAGGGTCTGCAAACTATGGCCCACAGGCCAAATCCAGCTGGCCACTTGCTTTTATAAATAAAGTCTTAACTGGATCCATGCTCATTTGTTTACATGTTGTCTCAGGCTGTTTTCTCACTACAACAATAAAAGTTGAAAACTTGTGACAGATACCATATGGCCTGTAACACCTAAAATATTTGCTCTCCAATCTTTTATTGAAAAAGTTTGCTAACCCCTGAGCAAAGGCAAGGAGGCGAAGCTTTTAGAGTTAATCCCAAAGGCTAAGAGGAAGGAAATTAGGTAAGGTGAGAAAAACAATGCGAATGGGTCCTTCATTGTCCAGTTACAAAATGTGTGTACACATTGACTTACCTTTTCTGGTGGATACATAGATTAATGCCCTTGACACCTGATCTAACTTCCTTTTGGTCTGCCTTCTTACACTGCAGAGGCTGGAAGGCTGAAAAACAGTATTTTTTATGTTCCCTTGCAGCAAAACCCCCCAGATGCATTTCGGAGGTTGGGGTTACACCAGTCAGATGCCTTCAGGGACTTCCCTGGCAGTCCAGTGGTTAAGACGCCATGCTCCCAATGCAGGGGGCATGGGTTTGATCCCTGGTTGGGGAACTAAGATCCTACACGCCGCGTGGCGCGGCAAAAAAAAAAAAAAAAAAATCAGACACCTTCACACAAGACTTGAGTGCTTACCTGAGTGTAGAAGGGGGAGAGGCAGTGTTGCTCTGGGCCTCCACTTAGCGGATATCGGTCTAGCAGACCGTGTGGCTTTGAAGCTGAAAGTGCGGCAGCAGCAGCCTGATCTCTGAATGTGGCTAAGATGGGCCTGGCAGTTGTTTATTATTTCACAGGTCCCTGACTCTCAACCAGGTTGCAGCTCTCTTGCAGGATCAGTTCTGCAGGGTTCTGACAATCATTCCTGGAGGACTAGCCTTGAGCCCATTCTTCTAGTTTATCCAGTGTGTTTCAAGCACCTACTTCTCTGAATCAACCTTTTCTGTTACTGCAACTGACTCCTGATGGATATACTATTTAAACATTTGTGCTGTGCTCTTTAAAGGAAACCAGGTAGATTAATAAACATATGTGTTTAGCTCTTCTTTCCCATTAGACCCCCCGCTAAAGTAAGAGCAGAGGAATTTTTTTAAAAAAGTATAAACCCATAAGGACTAAGAAGTCAGGAAAGGATATAGCAGTGGAAGAATAAAGGCAACAACATTTTGGAAGCTGGAAAGCAGAGGGGGAAGTGGTAAGTGACTTAGCAGAGTGGGAAAAGTGAAGGTGGAACAGCTAACAAGAAAAAGGCCAGTTCGCCATATGACCCAGCAATTCTATTCCTGGGTATATATCCGAAAACCCCAAAAACACTAATTTGAAAAGACACATGCACCCCAATATTTATACCAGCACTAATTTACAATTGCCAGGGTATGGAAGCAACCTAAGTCTCCATCAACAGATGAATGGATAAAGAAAATGTGATATATGTATAATCACCAGATGTGTATACACACACACACACACACACACACACACACACACACACACACACACACCACACAATGGAATACTACTCAGCCATAAAAAAGAATGAAATTTTGCCATTTGCAGCAACACAGATGGACTTGGAGATGAAATAAATCAGATGGAGAAAGACAAATACAATATGATATCACTTACACGTGGAATCTAAAAAATACGGCAAACTAGTGAATATAACAAAAAACAAACAGGGACTTCCCTGGTGGTGCAGTGGTTAAGGATCCGCCTGCCAATGCAGGGGACACAGGTTCGAGCCCTGGTCTGGGAAATCCCACATGCTGCGGAGCAACTAAGCCCGGGCACCACAACTGCTGAAGCCTGCGCTCTAGAGTCCGTGCTCTGCAACGAGAGAAGCCACCGCAATGAGAAGCCCGCGCACCGCAACGAAGAGTAGCCCCTACTCGCCACAACTAGAGAAAGCCCGCGCGCAGCAATGAAGACCCCATGCAGCCAAAAATAAATATAATTAATTAATTAATTAAAAAAGAAACAGGCTCACATACATAGAGAACAAACTAGTGGTTACCAGTGGGGAGAAAGAAGCGGGGAGGGACAAGATAGGGATAGGGGTTAAGAGGTACAAACTACTATGTAGAAAATATATAAGCTACTACAAGGAAGGAGATATATTATACAGCACAGGGAAGATAGCTAATATTTTATAATAACTATAAATGGAAAATAACCTTTAAAATTGTGAATCAGTATGCTGTACATCTGTAACATATATTATGCATCAACTATACTTCAATTTAAAAAAAAAAGAAAAAGTCCAGTTCATAGCACAGCACTCCAGGAGGGCTGATGAATCAGAGGCTCCAGGTACCTCTGTAGTCAGAGGTGCAAAGTAGGGCTGAAGAGATAAAAAAAAAACTAGTTCAAAATCTTTCAAAGGAGCAGCTGGAATCCTCCCAAATCTGCTCCACCATCCTGCCCAGCTAAGATGATGGGAGTGTCACCTTCCTCCCCAACGCCTGCAGGTGATGGGAGGGTCACCTTCTAACGAGGCTGAACAATAGATGCAGCAGGTATCTGGGGACACCTGGGTCCCTGGAGACACCCCCCAGGTGTGGCCTGGGGAAGGTATACTGAAAGCAATGGAGTCAGTGAAAGTCTGCGTTCTGGATGGAGACCCCCACTCCTTGCCTTGCCCCAGCCTGGGTCTCAGAACCCGGCACACAGACTTCTACTCCCCAGGCAGGAGAATGGAGGACGCTTCTTGGGGAATATTGATCAGCAAAGACAAAACATCTGTAGACACTGACATTTGGGGGTCCCCCAGTGAAATGGCTGGTCTGGATCTGATGATCTCACAGAGAACCTCATCCTGAGACAAGCCCTCCCACCCACTCCTCTCACGCAGAGCCTCCTCTAAGTATTTTAGCCCCTCACTAGAGGCTGACTATGGAAGGACAGCCAAAACTCATCAGGCATGTGAGGAACGCTTCTAACCTGAAAAACAGGGCCTTAAAAGCAGGTAGAGAAAGTAAACCCAAAGAAATAGAGACAATGCAGGTTGCAAAACTTCAAAGTTTTGAACTTTGAAGATATTAGATATCTTCAAAGATATTAGAACTTCAAAGAGTCTAATATCTGAGGGAGATAAAAGATACTGCATTGTGGTAGACTTATACTGGTGTCCCCCAATGAACTATAACTCCTGGTATGTAGGCTCTTGTCCTCTGCCACGTTGATTCTGGGCTTGGCCACGTGACTTGCTTTGGCCAGTGGGACGTTAACGAGTGTGGTGCAAGCCAGGGTTTATGAGTGCTTGCACACTGGGCTTCTCCTGCTAAAACACTTACAACCTTCTTGACTTTGGGCAAGTGTGGTGGTTTTAAAACATGTCCACAAATTATCTGATATGCTGTCCTTCAAAAGGTGGAGCCTAATTCCCCTCCCAAAAAATGTTGGCAGTACTTAGTGACTTAATTCTAATGATTAGAATGTAGCAGAAGTTACATTCCAAGCCTAGGTCATAAGATTCACTGTAGCTTACTCCTTGTTCCCTCTCTTGGTTCAATCACTCTGGGAGAAGCCAGCTGCCATGACATGGAGAGACACAAGCAACATTATGGAGAGGTCCATGTGCTGAGGACTGAGACCACCTGCCCCCAGCCATGTGAAAGAGCTAGGAAGCAAATCCTCTGGTCCCAGTCAAGCCAGCCTTCAGGTAATTACAGACCAGGAAACCATCTTCACTGCAACCTCATGAGAGGGTGGCTTTCCTGACCCTCAAAACCTAAGAGTTAACAAACATTTGTTGTTTTAAGCCACAGGTTTTGGGGCAGTAATTTGTTATGCAGCAATACATAACTAATGCATCAAGTTATTCAACTTTTTTGAGCTTCGGTAAAACGGATATAATAATGGAGACTACTGCACAGGGTTGCTGTCAGAAAAATACAAAGCAGTGGTGCACATAAAGTGCTTAGAAGAGTGGGGTATTGTGGTCACTCTTGGACGTTGGTTGCTGTGGTTGCTATCGCTCAGCTGAATCTAAAAGGTGCTTTGCTAATCTACAATGCTCCCACTTCCTTGAGTTCTTCATCTGGGAGTACATTTCCCCAGAGAATGTCAGCTTAGGAAGGAAGTTTTTGCCAAGACAATTCAAAGGGGAAAGAATAACCTTTTCAACAAATGGTGCCAGGTCAACTGGATAACCACATGCAAAAGAGTGAACTCGGACCCCTACCTCATACCATATACAAAAATTTACTCAAAATGGAGCAAAGACCTAAATAAGAGCCAAAACTATAGAACTCTTAGAAAGAAACATAGGCACAAATTTTTGTGACATTTGATTAAGCCAACAGTTTCTTTGATATGACACCAAATGCATAAGCAATCAAAGGAAAAAATAAATTGGACTTCACTGAAAGTAAAAACTTCTGTGCTTCAAAGGATGCCATCAAGAAAGTGAAAAGACAACCCATAGAGTGGGATAAGTTATTTGCAAATCATGTATCTGATGAGGCTCCAGTTTTCAGAATGTACGAAGAACATTTAAAACTCAATAAAAAGACAACCTAACTAAAAAATGATCAAATGATTTGAATAGACATTCCTCCAAAGAAAATATACTTTGTAATAGTCAATAGGCACATGAAAAGATGCTCAATGTCATTAGCCATCAGGGAAATGCAGATGAAAGCCACAATGAGATAACACTTCATACCCGCTAGGTTGGCTACAATCAAAAAGACAGATTATAACAAGTATTGGCAAGGATGTGGAGAAATTGGAACACTTATACACTGCTGGCAGGAATGTAAAATGGTGCAGCCACTCCAAAAAACAGACTGGCAGTTCCCCAAATGATTGAACCCGGAGTTACAACACAACCCAGCAATTCCATCCTAGGTATATACCCAAGAGAACTGAAAACACATTCACACAAGAACTTGTACACAAATGTTCATAGCAGCATTATTCATAATAGCCAAAAAGCGGAAACACCCTAAATTTCCATCAACTGATAAATGGATAAACAAAATGTGGAATATTATTCAGCCATAAAATGATCCAAGTACTATACACATGCTACCTACAGTTGAATCTTTTTTTTTCTTTCTTTTTTTAAATTTTACTTATTTAATTTTTGGCTGCGTTGGGTCTTCGTTGCTGTGAGAGGGCTTTCTCTAGTTGTGGCGAGCGGGGGCTACTCTTCTTTGCGGTGAGCGGGCTCCTCATTGCGGTGGCTTCTCTTGTTGCGGAGCACAGGCTCTAGGCAGGTGGGCTTCAGTAGTTATGGCACGTGGGCTCAGTAGTTGTGGCTCGCGGGCTGTAGAGCGCAGGCTCAGTAGTTGTGGTGTATGGGCCTGGTTGCTCTGTGATGTGGGGGATCTTCCCGGACCAGGGCTTGACCCTGTGTCCCGTGCACTGGCAGGCGGATTCCTAACCACTGAGCCATCAGGGAAGCCCCGGTTGAATCTTGAAAACATAGTAAGTGGAAGAAACCAGTCACAAAAGACCACATGTTATATGATTTAATTTATATGAAATATCCCAAATAGGGAAGTCTATACAAATAGAAAGTAGATTAATTGTTGCCTGGGCTGAGGAGTTTGAGAATAAACAGTGGGTGACTGCTAATACATACTGGGTGTCTTTTTTTGAGTGATAAAATGTTCCGGAATTAGACAGTGGTGATAGTCGCACAACTTTGTGCATGTACTACTAAAACCCACTGAATAGTATACCTTAAAAAGTTGGATTTTATGGTAGATTATTTTAATCTCAATAAAGCTGTTATCCAAAAATGGAGCAAGTTTTTAGAAAGGGTGTGAAAAATTAGCTGAGTGAGTTTTTTTAGGGTTTTCTAGAAGTGATGAAATCCATACCATGTACATACACAAATGCATGTACATACACAACCAAATGCATTCACGCGCACATGCACGCACACACACATTAATTTCAAAAGAACACTGAAGCAATTTTGTGGTACTTTTGAAAACAGAACATGTGACTATGACACCTTTTTTTTTTGGCCTTGCCTCCAGGCTTGCGGGATCCCAGTTCCCAGACCAGGGATCCAACCCAGGCAGTGAAAGCACCAACTCCTAACCACCGGACCACCAGGGAACTCCCTGACACCTTCTAACTGGGAAAGGAAGACACCAGAGGTCCCAAGAAGAAAATCCTAAACAATCTTTTTTTTTTTTGGCCACATGTAGTGCGGATCTTCGTTTTCTGACCAGGGTTTGAACCCATGCCCCCTGCAGTGGAAGAGTGAGCCATAACTGCTGGACTGCCAGGGAAGTCCCATATCACCATTAATTTCAATATGACTTTGCTAGAAGGCAATTATTTGCCAAACAGTTTATATACTTAACTCACGGGACTACTCGGTGAGGTAGCATCATTATCTCCATATTACAAATGAGGATCAGAGAGTGTAAGTACCTTGCCTGGGGTCACACAGCATGTTAACGGGAGAGCTCCTTTCTCTACTCCAGGCTACCTATCAAAATGAATAAAAAAAAACAGTGGATACTCCCCATCCCTGAAACTTCAAAACTGTACCCTGGTGTCAACTTCGTTTACTTCTTCTCATTCTATACTACAACCCAACATCTATGTCCAACTTTTCCTACCTCCTTCACACTTTGCTCTGGCCAGAAATATCTCCCTGTTTTCCCTGAATGTCCCAAAATCTGTTACCAAAAAAGAGATCAAGGAGGGGTACATGTTGTAATCAGTGTACTTCGTAAGCTCTACACAGATGTAAACTAGCATTTCACCTTTTCCTTCCTCTAGGAAGTGCCTTCTCTTGACATATGCAAAGCTTTAGGATCTTTCAAGATTGAGCTCAGTCCTCTCCAACTCTGGGAACCTCCAGACTGCAGGGTAGGCAGGGGGCTTTTCCTAGATTCCTGGACATTCACCATAAAATCCCTTCCACCTCATGCCCTGGTCCAACCTGACCACCAACCACAATATTTGCTTTGCTGTATAAGTTCTTTTGTCTGTATTTTTGTTAAGAAGTAATAGCTGTTTTACCTGGGCTGAACACTGGGTATTAGTCTCAATTTCCTCATTCGTCAAATAGGAACGATGATAGCTATGTTTGTGGTACCCATGATTTTCTTTTCAATTCCATTTTGGGAATGATGTGGACAGAGGCAATGTTGACTAGAGCAACAGTTCTCAAAGCGTGGTCTGGAGATACCTGGGGGTCACTGAGACCCCTTCCAGGGACTTGTGAGTTTCCTATTTTTTCAACTACATACCTGTGTGAATCTGAGTTTTCTTCTTATACTTGAATCAACACAACAGATTGAACACAGAAACAGATGTGAGGGTTTCCCTGGTTGCACAGTGGTTAAGAATTCGCCTGCCAATTGAGGGGACACGGGTTCGAGCCCTGAGCCAGGAAGATTCCACATGCCACAGAGCAGCTAAGTCCATGCGCCACAACTACTGAGCCTGCTCTCTAGAGCCCGCGAGCCACAACTACTGAGCCCGCATGCTGCAACTACTGAAACCCGCGCACCTAGAGCCCATGCTCTGCAACAAGAAAAGCCACCACAATGGGAAGCCTGTGCACCACAATGAAGAGTAGGCCACGCTCGCCACAACCAGCAACGAAGACCCAACACAGCCAAAAATAAATAATTAAATATATAAAAAATCTTTAAAAAAAGACACAGATGTGAGATTGCAGCTGTTTCCTATTACGGATACATTAAAATGTTTGCCAAAATGTAAAAAAACCCCACTGTTTTCACTAATTTTTTTGGAAAATATAACTTTAAAAATAAAATATTATGTTTACATGGGATGACATTATTTTATGAATTGGTAAACATTTAAAGATTGTTTTAGTTTCTAATAGAGTAATTATCAAGATATAATCCACACAAACAAAAGCTCTTTGGGATCCTCAATAATTTTTCAAGAATGTAAATTTTAACATCAAAAAGTTTGAGGATCCCTAGAGGAAAGAAAGTGTTACAGATTTGAATTTTCCAGGTACCTCGTGGTCTTAACCTTCCCCTGTGCTTCAGTTTCTTTTATCTCTAACACAATACTCACTCATGTGACATGGGCAGCTATTAATTTATTTTCTTAATGTTTATATGTTGCATTATGTCTGTATATAAGGACTGTCTGTGGAAGAATACACAATAAGCTCGTCCCAGTGGTTCACCCTCGAAAGGGGAATTGGGAAACTGGGAAAGGTGGCATCGTAAACCTTTCTGCTGTGTTTTTTAATAAATGCATGCATTGCTTATTTTAATATTGAGCAATTAAAAGTAAAATAACACTTTTGTTTAGATGGTTTAGGAAACAGAAGTCGGCTCAAGGAAAGTAGTGTTGATTGACAATTAAAAAAAAAAACAACACGCGGGCTTCCCTGGCCGCGCAGTGGTTGAGAGTCCGCCTGCCAATGCAAGGGACACGGGTTCGTGCCTCATTCCGGGAAGATCCCACATGCCACGGAGCGGCTGGGCCCGTGAGCCATGGCCGCTGAGCCTGTGCTCTGCAACGCGAGAGGCCACAGCAGTGAGAGGCCCGCGTACCGCAAAAAACAAACAAAAAACACGCAAGTTTTCCGTGCCCACCGACGCGCTGCTGACAAACACTTGGCGTAGGTTCTGCCCGACTCGCGCCCAGCCCTCAGGGCTTAAGCCCCGGCCCATCAGCAGCCCCGCCTCGTCGCACAGCACCCGCCCCTCGTAACGTCACATCCGGCCGACCAGCTACCCCGAGCTCTCTCTGGCTCCCGCCTTCGCCCGCTTCCGGTCGTCGTCGTCGTCGCCGCTGCTGCCGCTGCTGCCGCTGCTGCTGCTGCTGCTGCTACTGCTGCTGCTGAGGCTGCTGGCGGAGGCCGGAGGAACGGGCGGCGGCGGCGGCGGCGGCTGAGAGGGCGGCGGCGGGAGCGGAGCGGGACAAGGGAACGAGAGGAAGCGAGCGAGGAGCGAGCGGAGCGCGCCGAGCCCCGCCCGCCCTTCCGCCCGCCGGAGCAGCCGAAGCAGCCCGGGCCCCCAGCCGCCGCCGCCGCCCGCCCGCCCGCCCGCCTGGCCACCCGCCGGACAAAGCCCGAGAGCCCGCGTCCAGAGCCATGTCCTCGTCCGCCGGCAACGGCCACCAGCCCAGCCAGAGCCGCGCCATCCCCACCCGCACCGTGCCCATCAGCGACGCCGCGCAGCTACCTCATGACTATTGCACCACGCCCGGGGGGACGCTCTTCTCCACCACGCCGGGAGGTGAGCGCCGGCCGCCCGCGCGGCCCTCACCCGAGCCTGGAGCCGGCTCCCGAGCGCGTCCGCGCCAGCCTCCGCGGTGTCCCCTCAGTTTCCCGCCACGATCCTTTAACTCAGGGCGTGTCCACGCTGGCCGCTCCGGCCACCCCGGCTCCGCCGCAGCCCCACCAAAGCCCCCGTGAGACAGCTTTCGGGAACCTTAACTTCGCGTTCTCTCTCGCCTGCAGCTCGATTCAGTGCGTGCCCACTCTGGGAAGTGGCTCTCCTGTAGCGAAAAAAAGCCCTTGTTCCCGCCTCGTGGCAGGTTTACGCACTCTGCCCAGTTTTCTGCCCCCTCTCCTCCTGCTCCGGGGCAAATTCGTCTACATTTGGCCCTGCACTCACTCCGCATTACCTCTGCCTCTTACATATTGTGTAGTTGTGCACATTGACGCTTGATTTTGGAGCCGTCTCCCGGGCCTTTGTAGAAAGGAAGTTGGGGAGAGTAAGTCGCTCCTGGGACGCTGCGATGACTTGTTTAGCTGCTTTTAGAACACCAGGAGAAGGCTGGAATGCGGAGTTTGGAAGCCTCGCCCAGTGTTATCCTGCTTTGACAGCATTGTTTACTTTGCTGGACCAGGCCCCGCGGGTGGGGGGAGTCCCCAGGCTGGAGGAGGAGTGATAAAATAGTGCTCAAGTAATAGTGTTGAGGGTAGAGCGCTGGCAGCCTTGAGGGTAGAGTTTTGGCGGCGCCGCCTTTGGAGGTAGATCGAAGAGGGCGTTGTCAAGCAGGGCACCCTTGCTGGGGGGCTTGCTTGATCCTGGGGAAGGGGCAATGCAGAGCGGGGTTTCTGAACACTGCTTTTCAAAGTACGACCAGAAACTGTTTACAAGGAAGAACACTGGGGTAGAGGTGAAGAGCGTTGAATTAATTGGTCACGGGAAAAGGGAGCTCAAAGGTTGTCTTTCCCCTCACTGGGCTTTTCTCCAGAGGGAGGAGACTGGACTGCGATCTTGAAGGACATTATGAAGGGAATGGTGCTTCATTTTTAACTTCGTAACTTTGCCTTTTGGTGACGGCCTCTGGCTAGAGGGTTGGGACTTTGCTGGCAGCCCCTGCAGTCTGCAAGATTGCTAGCTTCGTTCTTGTGGGCTGGGCTCACCAGTTGTACCACAACCAATCCCCTGCAGTTAGGCCTGGGCGATCCTTTAATCAGTTGCACAATAGCAAGGCGGTAGAGTAAGAAGACGTTGCCAACAGGGGATAAAAATCTAGGAGAGAGCTCTACAGAGGAATCCAGCCAGGCCACTCTAGGGGTGGGGTGGCTGCCTTGGAAGACTTTTAAATGACCCAGGCAGGAGAAGTTCATCAATAAGTGTGGAGAACTGGGCTTAAGGACGTTATAACTTTGCAGAGGAGTGGAGTTTCTAGTGAGGTGGCTTACCTCATTGGAGAAACCTCCCTCCTCACCTGATCTGTTCAAGGCCAGACCCTGAACATGCTGAAATCTTCTGGCCTTTTAATCGTGAAAGATTTTGGCAGATCAGAATCTGCTCCAGATAGGGTTGTCTTGAACTTGAACTGACAGCTTTTAGGAAATGGATACTGTTTTCCAAGGCGATGGACAGAGATTTATAACTTCTTCCAGAATTCTTTGTGAATTCCGTAATGCCTGTGCTTCCAGCAGTTCAGAACTTATGTCATAGTAGCAACTGCACTCAGATATTATTTCTTTGAGGAAGGAACTAAACTTTTAGCTGTATATTAATCATTATTCCCCTGAAGGAAGAGCCACAGGGACACCCTTTTTGGCATATTTCAGACAGCCAAGCTACAATGCTTTTAAAGTAAGGGTATAGTCTTTAGGCGTACTTTAAAGATAGAAGCCTGGGGCTTCCCTGGTGGCAAAGTGGTTGAGAGTCCGCCTGCCAATGCAGGGGACACGGGTTCGTGCCCTGGTCCGGGAAGATCCCACATGCCACAGAGCGGCTGGGCCCGTGAGCCATGGCCGCTGAGCCTGCGAGTCCGGAGCCTGTGCTCCGCAACGGGAGAGGCCACAACAGTGAGAGGCCCGCGTACCACAAAAAAAAAAAAAAGATAGAAGCCTGTCTCATAGTCTGGATTAGTTCCTACAGTGCTTGGAAAGATTCTGCCAGAAATACTGATTCATTTATCCTGCCTCTCTGTGTACATAGACACTACTTCTTTCTCAAATATCACTGACCCTGTCTCCAGATTCTACACTTCTTTTTTTAAATTAATATATTTATTGGCTGTGTTGGGTCTTTGCTGCTGCGGGAAGGCTTTCTCTAGTTGCGGTGAGCAGGGGCTACTCTTCGTTGCGGTGCACGGGCTTCTCTTGCTGCGGAGCACAGGCTCTAGGCACACGGGCTTCAGTAGTTGTGGCGTGCGGGCTCTAGAGCACAGACTCAGTAGTTGTGGCGCACGGGCTTAGTTGCTCCGCAGCATGTGGGATCTTCCTGGATCAGGGCTCGAGCCCGTGTCCCCTGCATTGACAGGCGGATTCTTTTTTTTGCGGTACACGGGCCTCTCACTGTTGCGGCCTCTCCTGTTGCGGAGCACAGGCTCTGGACGAGCAGGCTCGGCAGCCATGGCTCACGGGCCTAGCCGCTCCGCGGCATGTGGGATCTTGCTGGACCAGGGCACGAACCCGTGTCCCCTGCATCGGCAGGCAGATTCTTAACCACTGTGCCACCAGGGAAGTCCCGGTTTCTACAGTTTTTAATTTCTGTTTTAAATACTTGTCATCTTAGCTCATCTCTTATATTGAGCCAATATTTATTGGTAGAGCACATTGTCATCTTTAAATTTTTAACACAAAGACTTACATAATGTGTTTATAAGATATAGCACTGTTGTGATTGGATTTAATCACTATTTTATAGCAATTAACTCAGTGCTGCCTAGATGTTCAGTACTTACTGATTTAGTTTTCCCCCCGCTTTGGAAAATTTCCAATTTTCTGCTGGTTTGTTCATCTCTTTTGTTACATTTCCCTCTCTCCTCTCATGTAATTTTCCTTCCCTGAACCAGGGTTGTTATTTGGTCACCTCTAGGCACCTGAATTAATCCGGTTAGGTACCTTAAGTGAGTTTTGTGGGTCTAGCGAAGTGCTTTGCAGAAAAGGGGACTACAGACAAAAGTAGGAAATGCAGTCTTTGCTCTCAATGGTCTTAAAATCTTGGTGGGGGTTAGGGGTGGAAAAGCTTTTTAGTTCTAAAACAAAAACTTTTAAAGAGTCAAGTGCTAACTTATATATTTCAGACTTGAAAACATTTAGAAAAGCGATAGAAGGCTTGTATTGAAAAATCTATTTAGTAGGAAGGAAGGGGATTAGAGTTTTCTGTCTCAAACTTCTGGAAACTTTCTGGAGTGTCATACACATGTCAGAGCATTCCAGGATAACAGTTGATGTGCTGAATGTCCTAAATGATCAGACTGGGCAAGGACATTCACAGCACAGTGAACTTACCATCTCTCCCCACAGAGGATACAGCTTACCCTTGAAAAGGTTTCTCAAAATTGCATTCCTGTGGTTTGGAAAATGAGAGTTGGGTGAAAACATACTTGCTGTATTTCTCGTATTTTTAGAAGTGTACATTTTCTCATTATTAAGGAAGAGTAAAATTTTTGAGTAAATTCAAAATGCCCTTGGATTTTATTTTGTTTTATCTGCCTGTGGAGGAATGGGGATGAATGACGTTCGTTTCTAACTTTGAGAAGCTGCTTCTGGCCTCAATGAAAGGTAAAGTTACTGAAGTCTCCTTCACTTTTGTGACATTAAGAAGGAACCTAATGCTTTCATTCTGTAACTGAGAGAAATTAAGTAACTTGTTAGTGTCATACAGCTAATAAATGTCAGTGGGTAGTCGCAAATTTAGTGTCCTGATACCTAGTCCAGTTTTTTCCTCTCTTGTCTTAAGATGTGTATTTTCCTAGGAAAGGAGGTTTACAAACATTTAAAAAGACTCTTCTACCTCTGGAATGCTAGCTAATGCGATTCTTTTTGTTATCTTATTTTTTTTAAGTTCTGAACTGTCTCCCTGTGGGAGGGTTGTGCTCTGGGGAGTGAGCAGAAACACAGAGACCTCTTTGAGCCTTTCTTTTTGCCTTTCTTTTCCTGCATAACATCCTCATCAGCTGTGGAAAAGTATGCTGTTGCCATAACAAGAGCACCAGAGGGGAACTAACTATGATGGTCTGAAATCTTGTTCATACTCTGTGCTTCCTCTCTGCCAGCTGGAGAGTTGCTGTGATTGATTGGTTCACTGAAGGCCATTGGAAGGGTCTGGGGATAAAGGAGAAGACAGGAAGAAGGGAAAAGAATCCACTTGGAGTGAGCCATAATAAAGTAAGAGTATTTGGGGGGAGTCCTGAGTGTTAATCTGATTCCTTTCTTGGGAGAAATGAATAGAGCTCTGTGTAGATATGGGGAAGGAAGGCCAGTTTCTCACTGTTATAAAATTTCTAATTCAATGACCTTGGGCTGAGTTTATTCTAGGCCAAAACTTCTGAACCAGCAAGAGTACTTATTTGGCTCTCTCGTTTCAGTTATTAACCAAAGGACTTCATGATTACATGTGAGAAGTGTGTGAAAAACATGTTGAAAGTTGTCCAGTCACTTTGCCTTGTGTTAGAGGAAGATGGCATTTACTTATCTCAGAGTAACAAAAATTAACATGTGTTGTCATTCCGGAGCAGATTTGGCTGTAGTCTCATATTCGTCAGCTGCCAAAGCATGTACTAGAAGATGTAGCTCAGTTTTGTGTTGGGTGCATGTTTGCTGATGAGGGACTGAATTCTGAGCCTGGGAAGGCAGCAGCCCTCAGCCGCAAGGCATATAGCAGCGTGATGTGTGGAGGGGAGTGCCTCTGCCTGCTCCACGTCAGTCACAGCCTGATGAGGGAAGACAGAGCTCGTCCAGGCTGATAGTGCACCACTCCCTTCTGCTCTCCGGAGGCCTGTGTGTGAACCGGGAAGGGTGGAACGTGATGAGTCTGTAAATTGGCACTACCAGGGTTGTTCCCTGGTGCAAAGACCTTGTGAGGACTGGAGTCTTAAAGATGATTTTATGGGAGGGGTCTTGCATGGTTTGGAGACAGTGTAAAGATTTGCAGGTCAAGTCCTTTCAATTTTTCGATATTGTCTTGAATAATATTCAGGCTTCATGGATTTGTATGGACAAAAAAATATTTTGGTGTGTGGACATGTCATAACTAATGACTAAGGAATGTAAGGTTTTTTATTTTTATATGGAATCAGCCAAAATAATTTTTGGAACTCAAATAGCTACAGTAGTAAATAACGTTGTAGGAGATGCTTCACTGCCAATCAGCAGTAAAGTAAAGGCTGTGATGAGAAAAAAAAAAGATTTGCAGATCAGACAAGGTAAAGTTAATGTGGGAAAGCTAGTTCATCTGGTTGGAGAGGAAGAGAGCCTGAGCAGGACAGTAGTTTGTTGGTGAAGGATAGATCTTTTTCTTGGCTCCCAAGTGTTTCGATGAACAGATTAATGTGCGGGACTTCCCAGGTGGCGCAGTGGTTAAGAATCCGCCTGCCATTGCAGGAGACATGGGTTCGAGCCCTGATCCAGGAAGATCCCACATGCTGCGGAGCAGCTAAGCCCATGCGCCACAACTACTGAACCTGTGCTCTAGAGCCCATGAGCCACAACTACTGAGCCCACGTGCCTAGAGCCCGTGCTCCGCAACAAGAGAAGCCACCACAATGAGAAGCCCGCACACTGTGACGAAGAGTAGCCCCTGCTCGCTGCAGCTAGAGAAAGCCCTTGCGCAGCAATGAAGACACAATGCAGCCAAAAATAAATAAACAAAAGTTTTTTTTAAAAAAAAAGATTTTTGCTTATCTATTTATAATAAAACAAAAGTCAGTTGAAACTTGCTGTCATTCAACTTATTGAATAGGTAAGGCCTAGGCTACCATTTTCAAATTTGTCTATCACAGAACTTTGTTTTGCAAAGATCCCTTAAAACCTGTGTTATAACACCCAGCAGCTATCTATCTGATGTGTGGCTCATTTTTTTTTTTTTTTTTTTTTTTTTTTTTGTGGTATGCGGGCCTCTCCCTGTTGTGGCCTCTCCCGTTGCAGAGCACAGGCTCCGGACATGCAGGCTCAGCGGCCATGGCTCACGGGCCCAGCCGCTCCATGGCATGTGGGATCTTCCCGGACCGGGGCACGAACCCGTGTCCCCTGCATCAGCAGGCGGACTCTCAACCACTGCGCCACCAGGGGAGCCCGTGTGGCTCATTTTTAAAGGACCTCTTCACCTGATACTCAGGCTACAGTTTGAAGCCAGAAGCTCAGAAATTTATGAGTGTTTATATCTGAATAAATGATCTTTCAGATCCTTAGGACAAATGCCCCGACAAACTGAAGCTGTTCATTTCATTGAGTAGTTTTTAAAAGTAAAATCCTTAACGAGCAAGGATCAATTAACTGAAAAATACAATTCAATTCTTATAGATTCCTTGGGATTATCTATATACAAGATCACAGTTGCCTGTGCATAGAGATAGTTTTACTTCTTTCTTACCAATCTAGGTGCCCCATTTTGTTTTGTTTTTCTTGCCTAATTGCCCTGGCTAGAACTGGAACCTTTAGTACAGTGTTGAGCAAAAATGGCAAGAGAGTGACAACAGATTCCCTTGACTTGTTCTCAATATTAGGGGAAAACCTCCAGTCTTTCATCGTTAGGTAAGATGGTAGCTGTGGTTTTTCGTAGATACTCTTTATCAGATTCAGGAGGTTCCCTTTTATTCCTAGTCTGTTGAATGTTTTTATTATGAAAGGGTGTTGGGTTTTGTCAAATGCGTGCGTGCGTGTGTGTGTGTGTGTGTGTGTGTGTGTATGTATGTATATATATATATGTTGCATCTATTGGGATGATCATGTGATTTTTGTTTTTTATTCTATTGGTATGATGTATTATGTTAATTATTTTTAGATGTTGAACCAGCCTTGCATTCATGGGATAAGTGCCATTTGGTCATGGAATATAATCCTTTTTATCTATGTTGCTGAATTCAGTTTGCTAATGGTTGAGAATTTTTGCATCTATATTCATAAGGGATATTAGTCTGTATTTTTCTTGTGGTATCTTTGTCTGGTTTTAGTATCAGTGTAATACCTCATTCAATTTTAATTTTTTTAGAAATGGCCTGCTGTTTATAGCAGAAGTGAGCACTGGTGAAGATAGACCATTGCTCTCTGGGTTCTAAGAGGTACCTATCAGAAAGTTTGAGAGGCTTGTGGTTCATTTTAAGATGTCATAATTAATCCTTTGAGCTTGAGAAAGGTGCTCATCTCATTACCAGAGAATGTTTATGTTAGAGCCGGGCTGCTTTTACATTGAAATGAAACCACTCTCTGGTCTGATAAATTCCTAGAACCATTATGAAGAAGCAGCACTGAAAAAAAGTGACCTAGACCAGTGATCTCCAGTAGGCTTCTTTGCCTCTTATGAACTTTATTGATGAGTTCCTCACTATGAGTAAAAGTAGAAGACATTGATATGTATATATGCATTGTTTTTATTTTTATTTTTTAAGTGCTCAAGAGGAGTGAACTTGGGAGGAAAACAAGAAGTGGGAATGAAAGCCAGGATTGAATCTGAGTGCTTTCCCCATACCAAAGCAGTGAGCGAACCTTCATTAATTATTAGCATTACAGAGGCTGAACCACAACATCTGTGAAATCTAATCCAAAGAATTGATCCAGGATGCAGTCAACAGTCTGGCAGATCCAACCAGCATTTTCCTGGAATCAGAGCCAGGCATTTCTTGAGAAAATTTATTTCAAGATGAATGTTCAAGCCCAAACAGACGTGGACATATTTGATGTACTTCATTTTGATAGACTTAAAATCAGTCGGCATTTATTTGAGATTAGTTTGTGGTTTGTATACCACTTTGGACCTGGTACTAACTAAAAAGGTCATTTGTTTCAGATCATTTTGCAACCAAGACTCAAGAGAGCCCGATTTGCTTAGAGTACCTTGCTTATTTGTGTCGGTCTCCTGGCTCCTGTGTCACTGTGTGATCTTTCTTTGGATGCTAGTTTCTCCATCTGTAAAATGACAGCCTTCTGCCAGATGCTGTCTAAAGCCTCTTCTAAGCGCTGGACCTTCTGCATAGGAAGATGGTCATTATCAACTTCCCTTTCAGCCTAGGTTTGTGTTCTGCTATGGCAGTGTCCTACGTGATTGGGCAGGGAGCCATCCTTTGACATTAATATCTTGGAAATCTTTATTGGAGTTAATCAAAGGACCATAAGGATTGGCTTTTCACAAACCTTGGAAGTCTTCCGTTTGCCATAATTATTTAGCCATACTAAGTTATAATACACTCTGGCTCCAATTGTGCCTTTTTTTGATGTAAAAATTGTCCCTCTCATGGTTTTATTAGCATTTTAGGGATTTGCTGGTTGTACACAGTAAATGTGGTTTGGCCACCATCAACTTCCCTGGAGGATACTGGGTTAGGCAGCTTTTAGCCTCCTCTGGGTTATCTGGCATAGAGCTTTTAGGAGTCTGTCCTTTCATCCAGAGCCTCCATGAAGAACAGATGTTTAAAACTGTAGTTCATTGAAGAATGTTCTCTAACACAGTCAATCAAACACAGGCCTTGTTAATCACCCTCTTAAGCTGGAATAATAAAAAGCAAAGAAAACCACTGTATTTGTAAGTCCTTTCTGTATTTTCACTTCTTATTTTCCCTTATTGGGGGAGACGGGCTTGGGAGGAAAGAGGGAAAGCGGCAGACTACCTTTCTGAGTGTATTGGAAACACTTGCTGCTTGTTCATCTTGTATCTGTTTCTGCTCTCTTGGTGGGCCCTTACATGAGGCATAGATGGAGAATGTCAGGAATTTCTAATGGAATACTGAGGTTACTTGCCAAGTGTTTTGTTGTTGATGTTGTTGTTTTCATTTCTAGATTTGAAGGATACCTTCTTCCTCATGGCTTTAGTGTCAGTCTGTTATGTATGTATGTATATTTGCAAATTATTTTTGAGTCATTTTTTTCCCCGATACCTTATAATGGGGTTTGCTTTTTTTTTTAACACTTTTTCTTGGTCTTAAAAAAAAATTTGATGGTGGGGGGTTCTTTAAGCAACAAATTTATTCTGTTACATTTCTGGAGGCTAGAAGTCTGAAATCATATATATTTCTTATTGGAAAATATACATAACATAAAATTGACCATTTTAACCATTTTTAAGGTACTGTTCCATGATTAAGTACATTCACATTGTTGTGCAACCATCACCACCATCCATCTCTAGGACTTCTTTCATCTTCCCAGACTGAAACTTCATACCCATTAAACAATAACTCCCCATTACCTGCCCACCTCCAGCCACTGGCAACCATCGTTCTATGTTCTGTCTCTATGAATTTGACTAGTCCAGGTCCCTCATACTCGTGGGGTCATAAAATATTTGTCTTTTGTGACTGACTTGTTTGACTTAGCAAAATGCCTTCAGTATTCATGCAATCACCCTTTTATTTTTCTTTTACATTTATTTTTTGTAACCATGAAAGTAAAGTTTAAAAGTCATATAGTATTAGGCTAATAACAAAAAGCAACATTCTCATGCCCCATCTCATCTCCAGTTCCACTCCCCAGAGAAACCATTTTAAACTCTTTCAGCCATTTCTTCTAGCGTTTACCTCTGGATTTCTGAATAACATGATTTAATGCTATTTCTCAGTTTTAGATATTAACAGTTTCCTACTGTGGAAGATGAGGATTTAAATTTAGGTAAATATTAAATACAGACGTGACGTGACTGACTCTATTGGTTTCCAGCCCAACAGCCGTTCACTCTTTTTCCATGCTACCCTACATTCCCTCATTTTTTTAAAGTGGTAGTGTGCCAAGTCCCAGAAGATGCACCCTGACTACTCTGTGGCTTCCCCAGTCTCTGGGCTGGCGGGCATCTGACCCAGTTCTGGCCTAAGGATTGTAAGCAGGAAGACCACTAACGCTTTTCTGAGAAAGATTTTCCTCTTTGATGGCTAAAGTCCCCTGCGGGAAGCCCTATTTGACCCTACACTCTCCCTTCTTGCCTAGGATATTGTTAGGAGGGTGTAGGTTCATCTCAGCCTTCTTGGAGGGTTTTGTCACCAGCTATTCAAGCTTTTCAATTTGGGCAAGTTACTTATTGTTTCTTTTTCTGAAGTGTCTATTTGCATGAGTGGATGCTTAATTCTAATTCTGGAAGCAGCCTTAGTTAAAAACAGTTTTATGGTCAGGACCCTGCAAAAGTAAAGTAACTACTACCCTGTCAGTTAACCATGTTATAGTGGACTTTGTCTAGGTGGTTTTATTTCAGGTTATACAGTTTCTTGGGTGTATATAGCTTAATATATGCATTAATTATCATTTAAACTAAGCTACTTGGTCTTGAAAGAGGCCCTTAGGCTTGAATGACCTTGTTTGTGTACTAACCATCTTCACAAGCATAATTTTGGGCCGCCTTCATTCACCCTCTTGTTCCCTGCCATTTGAAAATCACTAGTTTTTAGATCAAAAGATAGAGCCTTTTTTTTCCTCCTCTCTGTTCTCCATCAAAGGGACTCAGTTTTACTCTCATGTTCTCCTAGGAATGTAGCATTTAGAAAATGCTGGGTCAGGGTATTAGATTTATCCGAAAAAGTGGTCACCAAGGGATGAAGAATGTTTATAGATATCTAATGTTGACCTAGATCTAAAGATTCCTATTTGTTTTGAAATCCAAACATGAAGACTAAAGTAATATATGCAAGCGTTAAAAACAAAATAGAAAAAGAAAAATTGAACAGAAGCACATAAAATGCAGAAATGCTAAGAGACTACTGCTTTTAACAGTTTCTGTTTATAGTGATTTTATTGGTTACACCACTGTTACTGTAAATAATATACGTATACCACAATTTCTTGATTTCTTAACATTGGATGATACTGTTGACTCCCTATTATGAAAATGAGGCATATAGGACACTTTCATTACTTTCTATCCTCTCATTTTCCCTCCTCTCTCCATTTACCAATTTTTGTAGATTGTTTTATCGTTTTGGGTTCTTCTGGGTAGTTACCTTTAAAACTGTAAATACTATATTTAAACCTCTTGTGTTTCAATCTGATAGTTTTAACTCTCCACCATATGAGATTATACTATCTACCTGTCCTGCCTCTACTTCCCTGGTAGGTCTGCCTTTCCATTATTTTTTACAATATCAAGGTCTGTAATATTTACATACTCTTCCTTAACTATGATAATTCACTTTTATTATGGTTTGATTGGAAACATTGAAAGTCAATAAATAGCATATACGATACTATGAATTTTGTAACTTTTCAATATAAAACCAAGGAGTATGATGATTTTCATAGAAAAGGAAATGGAACACTCACTGGACAGAAAAAGTTTCCACTGTCAATGTCAAATAGATTCTTTTTCTAACACTCCATCAATTTATTAAAATCATGCTCCATTTTAATATTGTGTTATATGCAAGCTATGGATTTTTTTAACCTTCTTTAGGAATTTATGGTTAACTTTTCTCTAGTTAGTTGTGGATGCATTGGTTGATGTTGAATTGGGCTGACATAAATGTGGCCGGCAGTCGAAATTTGAATTATTGGAAGTTCTTGCTTCAGAAAATGTGTCTATGCACATGTATAAGAGACCCTGAATATTAGGTTTTTAATTGTCTTGGAATTCATATAATTTCACAGTAAACACAATATCTAAAAAAGGAAATATAAAGGGTTTTTTCCCCTGGCATTTTATTCATAGTCAGGTCTTAATGTTTTTCTTTTAATAGTTTTGGTTTTTGAATGTCAAATGCTTTTCAGTTACACCACAGAATCCTTAGTCACATGTTAATTCCCTTTTTTTTGCTCTGTATCTGCTACAGTTAATTTTTTCAGCTTGCAGTGATCTAAAATTCAAACACTTAAAATACCGTGGTTTTGTACCCATATTTTCCCTGGCCATATTTAAGAACATTAACAGCATCAGTTAAGATCCTAGTTCTTCAGGGTGTCTCCTCTTCTGAATTGTTTATTTTGTGTGCATTTGAAACCAAATGTATCTTAAAAATCCACTAAACTATTAAAACAAGTGAGTTTATTAGTAAGGCTGAAAGAAACAAGATTAGTATACAAAAACCAATTGTGTTTCTGTATACTTTCAATAAACAATCCAAAAATGAAATAAAATAATTCCATTTAAAATAGCATAAAAATGATAAAATACATAGGTATAAATTTAACAAAAAAAGCACAAAACATATACTGTGGAAACTAGATAACATTGTTGAAAGAAAGAAGACCTATATAAATAGACAATCCATGTTCATGAATCAGAAGATTTAATGTTGTTAAGATGGCACTACTCCCCAAATTTATCTGTATATTCAGCACAATCCCCATCAAAATCCCAGCTGGCTTCTTTGCCGAAGTTGACAGGCTGACTCTAAAATTCATATATGGATCTTTAAGAGACCTAAAATAGCCCAAGCAATCTTGAAAAAGAAAAAGTTAGAAGACTCACACTTCCTGATTTCAGAAGTTGTTACAAATCAAGACCGTGTATTACTGCCATAAGGATACACATAGATCAGTGGAAGTCCAGAAATAAACCCTCACAATTACGGCCAATTGATTTTTTTTTTAATTAATTAATTTTTGGCTGCATTGGGTCTTCATTGCTGCGCGCGGGCTTTCTCTAGTTGCGTCGAGCGGGGGCTACTCTTCGTTGCGGTGCACGGGCTTCTCATTGCGGTGGCTTCTCGTTGTGGAGCACGGGCTCTACGTGCGTGGCTCAGTAGTTGTGGCGCACGGGCTTAATTGCTCCATGGCGTGTGGGGTCTTCCCCGACCAAGGCTCGAACCCGTGTCCCCTGCATTGGCAGGATTCTTAACCGCTGCGCCCCCAGGGAACTCCCTACGTGAATGTTTATAGCAGCATTATTCAAAGTGGAAACAACCCAGATGTCCATCAGCTGGTTAATTGATAAAATGTGATTTATACATACAATGGAATATTATTTGGCAATACAAAGAAATTAAGTGCAGTTGATCCTTGAACAACGTGGGGGTTAATCCAAGTGTAACCTGTAGTTGGCTCTCTTCCTCCATGGATTCAACCAACACTGACCATATAGTACTGCAATACTTCCTGTTGAAAAACAGTTCAAACTTGCATTGTTCAAGGGTCAACTGTACTGATAAATGCTAAACGTGAATGAATCTTAAAAACCTGCAAGTGAAAGAAGCAGTCATAAACGGACACATATTGCTTGATTGTATTTTATGAAATGTCTAGAATAGGCAAATCTATAGAGACAGAAAACAGATCAGTGGTTGCCTAGGCTGGAGAGGTTGGCAAAATGTGGGGAGGGACTGCTAAATTTATATGGGTTATCTTGGGGATGATGACAGTGTTCTAAAATAGTTTGTGATGGGAATTCCCTGCGGGTCCAGTGGTTAGGACCCGGCGCTTTCACTGCTGTGGCCCAGGTTCAATTCCTGGTCGGGGAACTAAGATCCTGAAAGCCTCATGGCACAGCCAAAAAAAAAAAAAAAAAGATTGTGGTGATGATTGCACAATTCTATGAATATACTAAAAACTATTGAATTATACACTTTGAATGAATTGTACATGAATTATATCCCAAAGAAGTTAAAAAATGTATTTTATTGCCCCTGCAAAGTCACAGGAATTCTTCAAAGTTTCTCTTATATCTGACACATTTAGGTAGAATTTCTACTACTTATTTCCTACTTGGTTCAATTATAATTCTTTAATGTTTATGTTGTTGTTAATATATAATTTAGAAATAGAAAGCTTGCTTTTATCCTGTGCTTTTTTTTCACCACCTCACCTCAGTTTCCAAGCTTAGTGTACTACAGAAGTGAGAATAATCTTGTTCCGACTTGCAACGTGAATATTAGTAAGAACATCTCACGGTGAAATCTCACCCTTCTGAAACCTAGCCAAGGACAAAAGTGGAGGTGACACAACAAAATCCATCCACTAAAACTCCTTCCCTTTGTTCATTGGAAAACCATCAGGCGCCTTCCCAGCCTACTTGCTCGTATTTTACATAGTGTTAAAATAAGCAGATCACCAGTTTCCAAACCCAACAGATTAGATGTATCAAGTTAGAATGGGTGTAAAGGGTGTACTGTAGACTGAATTGTGCTCCCCCCCCATTCATATATTGAAGCACTGACCCCCACAATGTGATGATATTTAGAGATAGGGCCTTGGGAGGTAATTAGGTTTAGATGAAGTCCTGAGGGTGGGGCTCTCACAATAGGATTAGTGTCCCAAAAGAGACACCAGAGAGCTTGCTCCCCTCTCCCCCGTGGCAGGACACAATGAGAAAGAACTGTAAGGAAATACATTTCTGTGTAACACACCCAAAATGTGGTATTTGGTTAGGGCAACCAAACTAAGACATGGACAAAAGATGGTTCTTAGCCAGACAGTGAGGGAGGAGACAAGGAAACCATGGTGGGGAGGGCCATAAGCACAACCTGGCTATCTGAATCCTATTCAGTATAAGGAAAATACAGAGCACCAACTGAATAGGCCCTGAGACTTCCTATGTCACAACATAGTATAATAAATGAGTTTCATAATAATCAACCGGATTCATCAAGAAAGGGTTGGTTTTCAGTTTAAGGTGGTAAAAAGTTTTAAAATCTGTATTAGAAAAATTTCCATCCAAAATAGTTCAAATTATTCATTTTTCGAAAATTGAACTAAGTTTTCTGCTTTCCAGAATGATTCATTCCTCATAATTTCAGCTACCTTTTTGTTTGTTTGTTTGTTTTCTTTGGCTGCATTGGGTCTTCGTTGCTGCATGCGGGCTTTACTCTAGTTGTGGCGAGCAGGGGCTACTCTTCGTGGTGGTGCGTGCGCTTCTCATTTGCAGTGGCTTCTCTTGTTGCAGAGCACGGGCTCTAGGTGTGCGGGCTTCAGTAGTGGCACGTGGGCTCAGTAGTTGCGGCACATGGGTCCTAGAGTAAGCGGACTTCAGTAGTTGCAGCACATAGGCTCAGCAGTTGTGGCTCGCAGGCTCAGTAGTTGTGGTGCACAGGCTTAGTTGCTCCGCGGCATGCGGGATCTTCCTGGACCTGGGATCGAACCTGTGTCCCCTGCATTGGCAGGCAGATTCTTAACCAGTGCGCCACCAGGGAAGTCCTGCCTTTTTGAATTGTTACTAAGTTCTTATTTTTCAAAGCAAGGAAAGTGAAGGTAAATTTCTACTTTCCTTGTCCTAAAATTGTATTTGAAACAGGATACAAAACTTCTGTCTTCTTTAAACCCTGTTTTCCAGGAACTCGAATCATTTATGATCGAAAGTTTCTGTTGGATCGTCGCAACTCTCCCATGGCTCAGACCCCGCCCTGCCACCTGCCCAATATCCCAGGAGTCACCAGCCCCGGCACCTTAATTGAAGACTCCAAAATAGAAGTAAACAATTTGAACAACTTGAACAATCATGACAGGAAGCATGCAGTTGGTAAGAGAATGCTGGTATTAGGGACCAAGAGGGTAGCCCTGGGATTCAAATGTCAGTCTTCTGTGGGTTGAAAAAATGTTGATGCTTCACTTATAACTAATATTCAGTCATATGTGTCTAAGGTTCCCCACACTCCCCTCACCAAGGCTTATTGAATTGTTCTGAAAACCCTGAGTTCTAAACCATAACCGGATCTAATATAGGTGGGGGTTGGGGGGTGAGGAAGAATCCAAAATCAGGGAATGGTAAATCCCAAAGAGGACTCCTTGAACCTGGGCTTTGTTGGACTAAGGGTAACACACACACAGAGAAACAAAACAATTTAATAGCTCCCATTTCCATCACCCTCAAGAAACAGACCTTGCTTCTTACAAGAAGAACGTCATTTTTGTGGTGTAGAGCAGCGGTCCCCAACCTTTTTGGCACCAGGGACCAGTTTTGTGGAAGATGATTTTTCCATGGACTGGGATGGTTTTGGGATGATTCAAGTGCATTACATTTATTGTGCGCTTTATTTCTATTATTATTACACTGTAATATGTAATGAAATAATTATACAACTCAATCATAATGCAGAATCAGTGGGAGCCCTGAGCTCGTTTTCACTTGCCCCTCACTGATAGGGTTTTGATATGAGTCTGCAAGCAGTTGATTTATTATGGTCTCTGTGCAGTCAGACCTCTCTGCTAATGATAATCTGTATTTGCAGCCGCTCCCCAGAGCTAGCATCACTGCCTCAGCTCCACCTCAGATCTTCAGGCATTAGATTCTAATAAGGAGCGCACAACCTAGATCCCTCGCATGCGCAGTTCACAGTAGGGTTCACACTCCTGTGAGAATCTAATGCTGCAGCTGATCTGACAGGAGGCAGAGCTCAGGCGGTAATGCGAGCAATGGGGAGCGGCTGTAAATAGAGATGAAGCTTCTTGCCCACAGTACCAGTCCGTGGCTGGGGGGTTGGGGACCCCTGGTGTAGGGAAAAGCAGTATGGTTTTTCACCCCGTTTTCCAGGACTGCCTATAATATTTCAGTAAATACTCCCCCATACTCACACACACACGTTCATTAATGAGTCCTCTCTGTGTCTGTGGAAATGGCCAGCTCCTGAAGTACACCTTAGATTGCACTCCATGACCCTTTTACACGAGCCAGCATTCTGCCTCCTCAAATTCCAAATGAGTTTTTAATGGACAAAGTGTCGATTCAGAGCAAGGCCAAAGTTCAGAGCCTCCAGAAGAATGTGCTGACTTGATAGATGGCCAGGTGCTCCCCAGGAGCTCCCGTTTGGTCAACCTCTGGACAAAGGGACACTCAGAAAGTTTTCACTTGTATCCTTTCCCCCAATTGCTCCTCCCTGTGGGTGATTTGACTGCCATTCTTGTTTTTCCCCCAGATTAAAAAGACTAGCCAAAGCAAAGCAGAATAGTTGTTTCAAGGCTGCAGGGAATGGGACAGTTTGAATTCCTTTTTGACCTTTGTGCAAAGGGAATTATAGTTAAGACTGTTTTTCTTTACCTCTTCATGCTTAACTTTTCCTGTTCTTCATTCTAACCAGGAGATGATGCTCAGTTTGAGATGGACATCTGACTGTCCTGCGAGGATCAGAAGAAAAGCGCCAACACTGAGACATGTGTGTACCTGATTTGGCCAATATGATCAACAATGCAGAGACAGAAGAGGCAGTACCAGCAATCCCTGCTGCAGTCTCCTGCTCCCCTGCTCCTTCTCCGGGTGCCAAAGGATGCAAAGATGAGCTGCATCTGACTATTTCTTCTCCCTATTTCCTGTTCCCCTTCCCAGTTAGACAGTTAGATTGAAGGCCCTTCGCATATTTCTGTAGAACTAAGCAGCCCACAGACGAAAACAGTTAACCTCTGGTTCCCCCTTCCCCCCATTTTTTTTTAATCCCAAATCAAATATCAACCTACCAATAATTGGCTGGCTGGGAAGTCTGGGGAAGTGATATGGAGGTTTGATAGGTTCAGCATCATTCCTGTTCTTACCCTCTGTCTCTCCTCCCTGTCTTGCTCATGTTTCAGTGCTGCAAAAGTCTGAGTTTGGGGTCTTGAAAACCCTTGGATGGAAATAGTAAACAGGAAGAGAGCTGCTTTCTCTTTTACCTTGAGGTGTTTGTCCTTGGGGACAGAACGCTGTTTGTACATCTCTGGTAGCATTACCCTGGGGCACTGTTTTGAGGTCCACTTCCCCTCCTTCCTCTGGGAGGAATGTCTTCTGTCTTTAGTATTATAGTTCATCTTCCCATTTGTTTACTTATCACAATTGTGCAAACATTTCTTAACTCTACATCGGAAGGGGGTCTTCGGTCACCAGTTGTTCTTTTTCCTCCCCTTTTCCCACCCCTCCCTGCTTGCATCTTGTTGCTTGCAATCCTTTTGTACTCTGAGCTATCCACGTGATTTCTCCTGCTCCCAGAGTAGGTCCCGGAGGCTCTTTGGATAAGGCCCGATGTATTGGGTTGACCAAAAAGTTCGTTCTGGTTTTTCCATAAGATGTTACAGAAAAACCAGATCGAACTTTTTGGCCAACCCAATAGTCCTCTACAGGATGATACCCAGGAATGACCTCGGAAGACATTGAACTGTTTGAGTACCCAGGCTCAGTAGTCCTTGTTTTTCAGTCCAGTGAGCATTGTGCTACTTGTCTGTGATTTTTGAGTTTGAAGTTGACTTTCAGAAACGCTCTTAGAAAAGAGCTGAACTTCTTTCCTCTGTGGATCTGCTTTGTTTGGCTGCTGAGATAGATAAGCATGGGCTTAAAAATGCGTTCCTTCCGCTTTTCTATCTTTCCCATGGTACTCTGAATTTCCCCGTCTTTCACTCCCTCCCTCCCTCCTTCCTTCCTTCCCTCCCTTATCTCTGCCAGGCCATTTTTCAAATGTACATCTGGGATACCTCAAGTGTCGGTATCTGATAATATCTGTCACTCCTCTTAACTGAGGAGTGACCTTTTATTTTTAAGATGAGTACAGACCTATTTTTAGATATGTTTTCAGTACAATTTTGAACAGCAACTTTTTAATTACACATCTTCCAGTGTTAGGAGGGTGAGGATTGTCCGTAGGCGAGTCTGCTGTTCCACGTCACCATCCCTCGTCTTCCCTCGTCCCTTACGAGCTCTTTCCTTCTCGCTCTAGTTTTGGGTGTGCATGTTTGGAGTTTGTAAGTGGGTGGATTGTGAAACTGGACCCTTCTGCCTTCCCTGGGTTGTTCATGGAACCTCATTCTTTTCCCTTACCCTTTGCTGCTTCATTCCCCGTCCCGTTGTCCTGACTATTGACTGGCCCAGTAATCCTGGGAGAGTGACTCTCCTCATAGAAAGACAAGTAAAATAGCCACTGGTGTCCTGGGAATTTCTGGTTGGATTTGGTGCCCTGAACCCTCTTATTAAGAGATCAGATCCCAGGGTGAGAGTAACAGGCCAGTTGGCTAAGATAGAAAGCTGTTTTTCTTTTGAACTATGAAGAGACCCTGTTTGCGAATACATTTTAGACAGAAAGAAGGAAGGGTGTCTGAGGAACTTTGTTCTGTTTTCTGCTACAAAATGTGAAGAGTTCAAAAAGTGAAACCTTTTGTGATGGTTGATGTCTCTCAGGAATAAGCTGGATCTCCAGTTTTGGAGATGCTTTCAGTCTCAAAAATTGATGAATGGAAAAGTATTTTTTGTTTGCTTTTTAATGTATCTCTGTTTTGATTTTAATTAAACTCCAAATTTCACTTTACATACTCTTGGAACAACTTAAGGTGCATTGGTAATTTGCATGAGAAGCTTGCTCAGGACCTCATTGTCCCCTGGGAGCTTGATTCTTTGGGAGTGACGCTTTCATCCTCCTCAGGGCCCGGCCTGGGCATCCTCTGGAATCTGACTCCACTACAGCGAGTAGTCGGGCTGTCAGCAGAAGCACGTGCCCTTGTTTGCTCTTTACTGCTGCACATGAAAACTCGGCTTCCTCACTGAGAGACGGGGAGTGAATTTAAAACATGCCAGCTTGAGTAGTCTTAAGATGCCATGTTCCCCTTGTTTGCTCTCTTGAGGAATTGCTGCATGTGGCCCCCTAATCAGAGGCCATATTTCTAGTACTTCTTGGGAGTGTCAGCTGTATAATATAGCAGCTTCCCAATCCTTTAGCCATCTCTGTAACAACCTCCATACTGCTTGGTGCAATTCCTTCCTGGAGGCCACTGCTACTAGAGATACTTTGGCCTCCATAAATCGGCATTTCAAAGATAATTTCACAAGGCAATAGATGAACTTCCAACAGATGACACCTTTGTGCCATGCCTCATAGAATCATTTTCAGGGCAAGCCAGAATCCAGTAGGTGGTTTACTCCTGTATGTTTGGAAGGAATCTCACAGTTGAAGCCCTAAATGAATAATCTCTCTGGGCTTTTTCCTGGAAAGGGAACCCCCTTAGGGTAGCATTTGATTTAGGCGGTTCTTAAAATCTTATTGATTATTTGTACTTTTCTTCTTAGGAGAAAACCATGTTTCTGTACTTCTGGGGACAATCCATGTCGGTGAGAAATGACCTTGTCCAAATTCCAGCAGGAGACATGCATTGTCATGATTCTACCTCCTTCGTAGTGTGGTGCATTAAGTTCACCACTTCCTCATATTCTGTTGAAATAGCTATTGTGTTCTCAAGACCACAGTGTAGAGAAGCTGGCTTCTAGCTTCCAAGCCAAGAGTTTTGTCCCTCCATCTGCGTTAGTTATCTATTGCTGTTTAACACATTACCCCAAAACTTAACATCTTAAAAGAGCAAACATTATCTGTCAGTTTCTGTGGTTGGGACCTGGGAAGCATCTTCACATGATGGGTCTGGCACAGGGTCATAGGAAGTTGCAGTCAAGATGTTAGTGGGGTCTGCAGTCACCTGGGGCTTGAGAATCCACTTCTGAGCTTTCTTTGTGGCTGTTGGCAAAATGCCTCAGTGTCTTTCTGTGTGGATCTCTTTTTAGGGCAGCATGAGTGTCCTCACAGCATGGCAGCTGGCTCCCCCTGAGCAAGTGATCCCAGAGAAAGAGGGCAAGGAGGAATCTGCAGTGCCTTTTATGACAGTCTCCGAAAGCACACGTCATCACGCCTTCCTATTCCGTTCCTTAGAAGCAAGCCACTAAGCCAGCCTACACTCAAGGGGAGGGGAGTTACACCCCACCTACTGCATGGAGCGGTATCAAAGAATTTTGGGTGTACTTTAAAACCACCTCGCCCCCAATAGAGAATGAAACCAGGTCAACAAGAGGGGGTAGGTTTAAAGTAGATGATATACTGAGAGAGGTGTTGTTACTGAAAACAGTTCTCTTAAGATGTGCATCGACAAACAGATGAAAAACGGATTCTCTCCCCATGGCTACTGCCAGTTTTAAGAGGGGAGGCAAGAAATGGCAATTCCCAGGAGAATGTATCTATACATTTGCCTGGCGTATACTGCCAGCAGCCCAAGGTTGCTTCTTTGTAAGTCCTTGGCTTGGTATCTAAGACTCAATACTGCTTGCTCGGTATCTCCTTTAGCCAGGAATTGACAAAGCGAATTGGATCCTTCTATTTGAGCCACTCAAATGGACTTAATTGGAGTCAGGGCTGTTAAGCAAAGGGAGCAAACTTGAATTACATTTTGGGTTACTGGGCTGAGGAAAGCTAACCGTTCTGATTCAGGGTGACATAGCTGAGAGCATCCGGAAGCCAGGTCCCCACCAGAGTCGATGCTTGGCACCTGCTGTCACAAACTACACCAGCTGAAGCAGACTTGAGCCAGGTCTGTCACTCAAGAAGCCACTTCTCAATAAGTAGGGAACATCTGGGAATTAGAAATGTCTGTCTGTGCTTTATTGTTCTTTAAATCCACTGCAGGTTAACTCTGCGTGCCCACCTCATCCTGGGCTTCCTGATGGAAACGGGTTCTTAAAGAGAACCAGTGCTGTCTTCACCCTGAAGAAAAACTTAGATGAAGCTTGTCAGTTCAACACGTGTTTAGTGAATGTCTGCTATGTGTTTCTGGCACCTGTGCCAAGTTTTTAGAGATTTCAGGCATCTTAAGGATGCAAATTCTTGTTTGGATTCATGCTCCGACTCTTCCCAGCATTTTGTCTGTAGCCCTGCTTGCTTTAGAGTATGCTTGAATAAAAAAGCATTGCTGCTGAGGCAGCTACAAAAAAAAAGAAAGGAAAAGGTACTTCTTCCAGAATTAACGAACTCATCTTCAAAGCACCTTCAAATGAATTTTTTTCCGTCTGATTTTGAGGTGGAGTCAAAATAGGTGGTCTTTTATTTTTGCTGTTTGGGTTACCAGCGCTTTGGGTCTGTCAGACCTTAGGGGTATCATGTATCTTGGCTGCTTGCAGCCTGGGCCCTCAGCCCTTTACATTGCCCTCCAGAAGGGAGGCCCGGTGCTTTTCTCTCTGGGTCAAAACTTCCCCTTATCATGTTTCTGGACTACATGATAAGGGGAGCTATTTATTAATCTGCGAAACCCAATCTCTTAGCTGCCCATGATATCTAGGAGGGGGTAGTATTTGTTTTAAAGAAGCGTTGTCAAAAAAAACAAAAAAGAAGCGTTGTTTCCTTGGGAGGGCAATTTCTGTCTGGACTTTGAAAGGGGGCGTAGTTACCACACATTACTATCCCCACCGCTTTACCTCTCTCCCAGCTTTTGATAAAAGATGACATCAGATCTTGAGGCAGTCGGGTCACAATTCTTTAGAATGCTTATACCCCAGGGGCGTTTCCTGTTCTAGTCATGTTTTTCCAGTTGAGTATTGGCGTTTCCCTGAGGCTTGCTCACGGACATGTCTGATTGAAGACTAAGGATGGTTGATACAGTCATTACTGTCACCTTTCCCACCCTCTGTAATTTACATTTCTTTCTCTGGGCTGGTCCTGGAAGTTGACACCTTTTGGCAAAGCTTAGATTTAGGAGAAGTATTTCAAGTCCCTGTTCAGATGATCTGTGGTTTCTCTTTGCTTCCTCTGCCTGCAGCCCTGGCAGACCATACTGTCTGGATCCCCAATGGAAAATAGTACTGAGATGAAACACATTCCTGGGGTATTTAAACTCTCTCTCTGCCACCTTTCTAAGAGTGGGAGGCTGGCAGAGAGATGCTGCAGTGCTTGATAATCATTTGGCCACGTTGAAATTTCCAAAGGGAGCTCTTGCCGGTGCTTAAACCCCAAATTCCTGAACACCTGAGATTGCATGAATCTAGCACAGAATATCCATTCTTGCCCCAATGTACCCCCTTCGTCTCCATCTTAATCTTTAAAACAAAACAAAAAACCCAAGCCCAGGCCAAGGGTCATTTTTACTTGAAACCAGGAGAGTAGGGGAGTAACACGAGAGATGAGGGGCAAGCTGTGTGGTGAGGCATCCTGCTCCTGGTGTGTGTTCCAATCACTGAGGACTGTGAGCCAGTGCCTTTCCTTCGCCTGGAGATGGAGCCCATCTCTTGCCACCTGGGTGAGGAGACCCTCTGCTACCCAGGGGCGAACCTTAAAGAGGGTGTCTTGGAGAGCCCAGAGGACACTCACGTTTTTCGGATGTCCATTTTAAGCATCTTTAAAATGTTTTATATATATTAAAAAAAAAAATGTTCTTCCCTGTCGTTGTGCCACCAGTGGCCCAGTTCCATCCATTCTGAATGGAAAAACAGAGACTGCCAGTACTTTCCTTGGTCTTCCCTTCGTCTCCCTTAATGTGGGTATCCCCTTACCCGGCCTGTCCATTTCACTGTCGTGGATGGAGAACAGAGGGCACCACGCAGTCCTGAGGCAGTCCTGTGTGACTCCGTGATCAGGTTTTTGTTTCTTGTTTTTCTAACTGTCCTTCCAAACCAGCAAGTGTTTGGAAATTAGGGGGAAAGTTAAATTCTCACCAACGGTTGCTGTTACACTTGAATCAATAAAGATCTTGAGTATCACCTTGGTGTTTTTAATTTTTTTTTTTTTTTAAATTTCAGGTGAAATCCTGTTGACACATTTTGGGCATCTTGCCTGGTGAGGAAGATGGGCAAAGGCAGTTGGCCACTTCATGTGTCAGTTCCTCTCAACATTTACGGAGCACTTTGTCCATCTGGCCCTGTATGTGCCAGGAGGTGATGTGTCCCTTCCCTAAGGAGCTTGGAGGTGAACACGTACATGCTGGGGCTGGATGTACCCAAGAAGGCCCTTCTTTAGGTACCAGCCTGGAGGAAGCCCAGACAACAGCTTTCCTGACGAGGGCTGCCTCTGCCTCTCAGGAGCACTTGTTAGAAATCCATCATATCTGATGTCTGAAAATAAACTAGACTCTGCTGCGTGAGCATCACATTCCTTGCTATTATTAATCCAGTGAGGCTCACATATTAGTATTGAGAGCAAGAATCCTGTCCTTTCAAGAATCCTGTGGACCATGTAAACAGGTCCAGAGAACAAAACAGCATAGAGGTTTAGAGCACAGGCTTTGGAGTGAGACAGGCTTGAATTCCTTCTGTACCACTTAGTAGCAGCCACATTCTCTCCGACAGGATTCCCAGTCTCTGTAACCTTTGGTGTCCTTCTCTAAAATAGGGTTAAGTTAAGAAGTAGGTCTTACCTGGGTGACTGTGGGCTCAGGTGGGATCATGGCAAGCACTTAGCCCAGTGGCTGGTATGTCAAGAGCTCAATTGCAGCTCAGTTGGTGTGACCAGTAGAGGTGGGTCAACTGGGTCTGCTCTTCCCCAGAATGTGCAAGTTTGGGAGTGGAGCAGGCTTGTGTGATCCCTAGAAGGATGAAATAATCTCTTCAAGGGAAGATAATCTTGAAAGCCATTTCATATATCCTTTACTTTGCCCCAAAGGCAAATAGGGTATGGACTTGAAAGGCAATTTAGGATAGAGGGATAAGGCTTTTACTGCTAGTAAAAGGGGAGACTACATGATGGAGATTAACCCAACTGTGTTGCTGTGTGAGAGTCACAGCCCCTTCCCAGTTTCTGCTTTTATCTTTTCTCTACTCCTCCCTGTACCAGGCCCGCCCACTTCCCCAGCCAAGGAGAGTAATGCATCCAGTTTCCCCCAATCGGCTACTGACTTGGCACTGCTACAGGAACAGCGGAAGGAGACCTTTGCCTTCAGAGCAAGTTAAAATACCTCTGACTGAAAGCCCCTTCCTGGCCCTCAGGGTAGGGCAGGACTCAGTTCCCGCAGGCAGCATTTCCTCAGACTTAACAAAGCCTGCACTAGCAGGTAGGTTCCAGAGCACGGAGCTGTGTTGTAGGCTCAGCCCCAAATACCTCTGGCCAGGCAGCAGAAGGCCCCTGCCGCTGACACACTGCACAGTGAGCTTTTAGCAGGGGTCAGCAAAACGTCCTTTCACTCCTTTGTGCCTGCGTCTTCTGCTTGATATGAGGTGGTGTCCTGTCATCAGTGGGGTTTGTTCTGTGAGTTGGTAGAGCTGCTAACTGTAAACACTCCCACAAGCTATAGCCACAAATAGCTTGACCTTTCGCTTTCCTGGCCCCAGCCATAGAAGAACAGTTGGGCACCCATTTAGTAGAGAGGATGCTCTAAAGCCCTGGGATAGGATTTTTACTCCCAAGAACTTAAGTTTGGTAGTGGAAGTGGGGTTTCAAATGTCTGGTTCCAAAGGCTAAGGCCTTGACCCAAAGCTAAGAGCGCAAAGACCCCTAGATGGTGTGAAGGATGGTGCCCCTGGGGCTCCAGAGACCAGAGCTCAGCTCTTGGCCCTGCCACTCCTAGCTGTAGCATCAGGCCGCTAGGCCTCACTGGGGTCTCATTTAGGAAAGAGGATGGTACAAAAATTGACCTCACAAGGCCTCCCCACCTCCACTGTTTCCTAAGTAGAGTCAAATGCAGAATCCTATTGCGATTCTGAATTGTGGGGAGGGCAGGTTATTTCCGCTCCAGGGAATGAGCAACTGGATCAGTTTTGTTGCTGAATCGGGGCATTGAGGTTTCTCAGGCCCAGGCCTGGCTCTAGCCTAGCCAACCCCTTCCTGGGCCAGGATTACTACCTTGACTCAACCAAGTCAAGTTTGAGTCCCCTCTAAACAAGTATTCCCATAGATTGGAATCATTTTTCCTAAGGTTGGAGCATTAGTCTATGGGCTTCTTAGGAAAGCAGGGTAAGTTTACTGTGGACTGACATTCCCAATAAAATGGTCCCCTCGCCTTGCCAAACAAAAAAAGTACAGCCCCTGTTTTGGCAGTGCTCAATGAGGCCAGCTGGCGAGAGAAAAGAAGAATCACAGAAAGGCACTAGGATCCGCCTGCTTTAATTTCACAAGATGAGGTTGAGCAGTGAATTACTCACCGGAGGTCACACAGCTTCTCAGTGGCTGAGCTGCGACCATAACGCAAGTCTGCCACCCAGGGCAGTGTCTTCACCGCTATGGATAGGAAGCCCAGGGGCCTCAATAGCACGCATTGACAGACTGAGGTGAACTGTCGAGAGAGCTTTAGACTTGGATGGATTGTGCCCGCCAAAGCAGACTGACTTGGGGACGCCCCAGGGCTCCAGCTTCTGTAGTCCAACGTGGCCAGTTCTCTTGGACGAGTTCCTGCCTCGCCCTTCAAAGGCACCAGCTGGCCTAGGAGAACTATACAATGGCTTTATTGTATGTACAACTCATTAGCAGAGATCCACTCTGCGGGGGCTCCCTGACCCAGCCTGAGGCAACCAAAGCCAGTGGACTTTTTTAATTTTACATAGTGATACTTAATCTTCAGGCGGCAAGGGTGTGGGTGAGTGTATGTCAAAGGCCACTTTTGAGAATACACAAAAGTTAAATACAACCTTGTCCCACCTCAAAAATAAATGCACATATGCTCCAGCTCTTGCATACAATTTCCGGGGGATCATGGGTTGAAAAAAGTCAGCTAAAGGACTCTTGCACTAGTGCTTTCACGTGCTACTGTCTGTTCAGCAAAGAGAAAACCCAGCAAGCCTGCTTCACAGGCTTCCTCCTCCCTCTCCTCTGTGCTCAACCAGACCCCACAGAGCCTTCAAGGACAGGGTGGCAGCCCTTCCTCCTTAGGTCTGGTGGACAGAGGGACTTTTCCCCCTCTTTGTTTCTCCTCATTGGATTAGATGGTTATCTTGTCTTCTAGGAGCTTCCCAACCTTCCAGGGTACAGGCAAATCCAACACACCTGCAGGAGCTCCTCAAAGGCACCCACATTCTTCCACAATCATGTCTTTATGATGGTCTAGAAGGACTCGGCCATTGTCCACGTACAGCATACTCAAGGGCTTGGTCTTCACTGGGGCACAGCAGGTGGAAGGGACTCGGTGGGGTTGGTACCGTTTCAGCAGACTCTGTGAAAGGGAGGACAGGGGTGTCAATTCACATCCCAGTGGTGAGGTCAGAATGGTGTCATTTCTGGGTAAAGGGTGAAAAAGTTACAGAGAGTTAAAATCAGTTTCTGGGGGCAAAAATAGAAAATTCTTTTCATAAAGGAATCAGAATGCCAATACATCATCAACTCTAATATCTAAAGGTACACGGGCCTCTCACCGCTGCGGCCTCTCCCGTTGCGGAGCAAGGCTCCGGACGCGCAGGCTCAGCGGCCATGGCTCACGGGCCCAGCCGCTCCGCGGCATGTGGGATCTTCCCAGACCAGGGCACTAACCCGTGTCTCCTGCATCGGCAGGCAGACTCTCAACCACTACGCCACCAGGGAAGCCCTAAAATAAATTTTTTTAAACAGCCTTTAAACAGAAGATTCTAAAAGCTGTATCTGGGTAGAGCAGTAGGTAACATATGTTCTCCTATTGTTCTAGTCTAGAGTGAATACCAACTTTAAAAATCTTCCAAGAAACTCCTGGTTTAGTTCCAGAAATATGAAGAAGAGAGTCATGCGGAAATTCTTGTGGGATTTGCTTTGTTTCCCAGAGAAGGGCAAACAGAGTCAACGGGAGAAAAGGTAACAAGCCCTTGGCATTCTGGAACTGGGCCCTGTCCCTGTGGTCCAGTGGTGGCTTTTCGGGTCAGTGTTAGATTTGGTGACTGGGACTATCTGGGTCTCTGGTTCCCTCTGATCGTGCTGCAGGTAGGCTGGTGGACAGAAGTGGGGCCTGGGAGAGACTCAGGAGGGCCTGTGCCCAGGACAGTTCCTCTAGGATACCAGCCCCCACCACTGCCTCCCTCTCACGAGCTCAGCTCACATTCTCCCCAGAGCCTCTGGACCCTGCCTGAGGCTTGGCATGGAGGATGTACTACAGGTCCAAGAGATTCTCAGTCTAGGCCTCATAGAGTGAAAATAAAAACACTTTGATCCCGTGTGACCTTTGAGAGCAGGTCAGGACCACCATATATAAGCTCTCTTCTCTGCTTTCTCCACCTCATTTTCCTTCCATTCCTCTCCCTCCACCACCTTCTAGACCATAGGCTGATTAGTGGCACCTGGTGGTAGCCTTTGGCTTTATTACTTCTGCAAAATGAGTGTCCAACTCCTGTTTTTAGGCAGCAGAAGTACAGTGGCTGGAACAGTAATATCTCTACCTTGGCCTCATAAACGCGGCCCCCACTGCATTAATGAGTTACAGACTTCTAGTAATGGTAAGACAACATTATACCTGTTACCTGCTAACTATTGATACTACACATGTGGTATGCATATCATCTCATGTAACCCTAGAAGTAAGGCATTGCTATCCCCATTTTACAGATGAGGAGACTGAGGCTCAGAGAGAGTAAGCAACTTGATCAATATCACATAGCTAATGAGTAGGATTCAAACCCAGGCCTGTCTATTCCCAAACTCCAAATTCTGAACTTCCTTTCCTAGAATGTCAGGGCAGTGGGAGGAACTGAGACCCTCCAGTCTACACACTCCACCCCTAATTTTTTTTAATTTATTTTATTTATTTATTTTTTTTCCACCCCTAATTTTATGACAGAAGGAAAAAGTACCAGGAAAGCAGTGTGTTCAGGGTCACCTGACAAGGCATGACTCCATGTAGGCTCTCTGAGGGTGTTATCATTGGTCATCTCTATATCCTTAACACCTGTCACAGAACCTGGCACATTGTAGGTGCTCAAATAACTGTGCATGAATGAACACACTAACCTAACAGCAAAGCCAGTGTCCTGATCTGGTAGTAAGGACAATTCTCCCCCACAGCTTACCACCTCCCCTCCCCAGGCCTTGGCATCACACCTGGATGTATGCGTGGTTGGTTGGATGGAACTCTTCCCCCACGGGGTTAGGACACTCGCCCTCACAGCGATAGGCATTGTACTGCTTGGGGTAGATGATCCAGGAGCCCCATCCGATCAGGTTGAAGTCCACCTGGAACTTGACCTTCCGACACAGTTGGTTTCTGTCCTGCAAGTGATATCGACGGTGCCTCCTGGCCCTCTCCCGGGAGAGCTGTCCCTCCTGGACCCGCCAGGAGCTCTCAGCTTCCCACAATAGGGTGGAGCCACCCAGCCGCTTCCGCTCCAGGGAGAGGTTGGAATAGAGCATGAGGAGCACATTGGTGACAGGTGATGTGGGGGGCCGCCGCCAGCACTCTCCAGCCAAACTGGACATCTGCTCCCTCAGCTCCCCAGGGTGCTTCAGCCACTTGGAGAGTGGCCTGGTCACCTCTAGGACCATGCTGCCTGAGGAAAAGGTAACCTGGGACAGAGTGACAGTGAACAGGTCCATTCGAAGACGTTCTGGGCAGTTGGGTGGGTCCTTATCCTCATTCAGCTTTGGCTGGTGGAAAATCTCAA
This sequence comes from Aethalodelphis obliquidens, assembly GCF_003676395.1. Classification (NCBI taxonomy): domain Eukaryota; kingdom Metazoa; phylum Chordata; class Mammalia; order Artiodactyla; family Delphinidae; genus Aethalodelphis; species Aethalodelphis obliquidens. Next base: position 14,146,030 of record NW_020837981.1, on the reverse strand, counting down.
TTGAGAGTGGGACATCAGGAGTAAGGGCCACAGGGCTGGACAGCTGCAGCCGGAGCTCGGCCCATGCCAGATCCTCTTCTTGGCCCAGGAAGGAGAAGTCGAAAGCAAAGGTCCAGTTCTGCCCGTCCACCTCCACATCTGGGTGAGAAAAAAACAGAAGGAAGCAGGTGAGTGGGGGCCTCCTGCAGCCTCAGTTGGTGTAACAACCACCATAGCTCATGACTGAGCCCTTACCTTATATGAATCGTCACCCTAACCCTATGAGCTGGGCATGTTATTGAACCCATTTTAGAAATGAGGAAAATTGAGGCTCAGAGAAGTTAAATTACCTGCGTGAGGTGTCATTCTTGGAAGGTGGCAAAGCCAAGAATAAGCCCAACTGCAAAGCCCAACCTCCAAATCGCTGTGCTGCTGCTCCCCCCTCAAGACACTCCAGAGAACAATTGGTAAAAATTGGATGAGTGCATCTCCTTCTCCCTTCTCCCCTCACACATGCAATCTAAGGACAAGCCCTGAGCTTTCTGACAGAAATCCTGGACTTCCACCCACCCTGTGGCCCGTTTGCTAGGCTTTGTCTTCTCATTGGAAAGGGTGGCCTGTTTTACAGCACAATGAGGTCGATTCACAGATCATAAGGGTTGGAGCTCCCAGGGAGGCATAGGCAACGGAAGCCAAAGACTGGTCACCCTTTCCCCCACCAATTCCTAAAGACAGAGGCAGACACTTCAAGAGTTCTTGGCAACCTTACAAATAGGTTTCTAAAGACATCCTAAGCTTGACTGTGCGCTGACCTTGCACTTTTCCACCCAGTAGTCTCTCCTACCTACCTGCAGGGCGCTCACCCTTTCCCACTCCAGGTCATCCACACACCAGGGCAGACACAGCAAGCACACACCCAAGACAATTAAACCCATCCTGAATGAAAAGGAATGGGGAAGCACATTCCATTCATTTTAGTTCTGGACTAATGTGGTCTGATGTCTGGGAATAGCACATATTGGTGGATGTTTCAGGTCAGCTAAAAGTGATCTTTAACTTTTTTCAAGCCCAGTTTCATCTTTGCAGTGGGAATAGTAATGCCCTACCCTTCCCTGCATTGTCATGAGGACCCAGGGAAATGAAGATGTTCCAAGGTCTATTGCTAAATAAAAGGCAGAGGTTATTCATTAGAAATAAAAACAGTAACCCTTTGGTTCTTTGTCTCATAGAACATCTTTGGTCAGATAGTCAGTGGATTTCTCTGGGAAGTCCAGCTTGCATTAGAAGGGGGTAATTCCCAGCTTCAGCATCCTGAAGCTTCTCCCAGCCCATCCCTAGATGTTCTTTTTCACTTAATTTCCACTTCCCTTCTCATTAGCACCTGCAGGAGGCAATAACCGGCCCCTGACTAGCAACTCCCCAGAGGTGTGGGGAGGAGGCTGACACCACCCACTGCCCTTCGCAGCACCACCCCGTGACATGTAGCAACTCTGCTACAGCTCCGCCTACACCAGGACTTAAAACACACTATCTCAAGTATCCACAAATGGCTTTTTAAAGGCATTCCAGCTCAGTGTTTAAGAGGAGGGACCCGGTGTCTCTGGTGATGGATCAAGTTCTGCCACTTGCTGCCACACTGGGCAGCCAGCTTTCTCTGGGCCTCAGTTTCCCTCTGGGTAAAAGGGAGATGGTAACAGTATCCACCTCACAGGGGTGTTGAGATTTACTGAGATAATGTGTGTAAAGTGCTTTGCCCAGCACAACCACCAAAGTGCAATAAACGGCCATCATCAACTGCCTCCTTATTATTACCCAAGTCAAAGTTAGAAATGCAGATGTCCAGGCAGTGAGGGACCTGGACAGGGGAACAAAGTCATCTGCTGCTGGGATGGCTGTGTGGATGCAGGGGCAGGGAGGAGGATACTCCTTCCTGCTGGAAGAGTCTGAGACCCCACTAGCCTACCTGCAGCCAAGGGCTCCCCAGGACACAGTGCTAAAAGGTTTTCTTAGATCTGGCTCTGGTTTATCTTAGAATAATGGGGAGGTCTAATCTTTGAGGGTCACCAATGCCTGATAAAAGCCAAGAATGCTCTCCCCAGAAAAACTGCATTTCCTACTAACACAATAAATGTGATTTGGGGGTGGTTATAAGAAAGGGGTTCATGGACATCCTGAAACCCATCCACAGACTGAATGCAGACTTGGCCACACGGGCCCCAGTGAAATCTCGACCCACTTCCAATTCTAAAGAAGGAAGGGCTCATGATCTTGGGTTCCTTGCCCCTCAAACAGGGTGTTGAGTTAGAGTCACGGACTCTGTAGAAAAAGAGGCTGAGTATGACACCGAGTTCCCACCCTACATTATTATAAATTATGAGGGTGATTACCATTAACTGCTTCCCTCATGCCAAGTGTTTTATAAGCCTTGTCTCCTTAAATCCTTCCTACCTTTATCACCATTTTGCAGATGAAGAAACTAAGGTCCAAGGTGAAGATGGTTAAACAGTGAAAGACACAAGACACGGATGCACACCTGATTTGGTTAGATTCCAACACCCATTTCCCCTTATCCCGTGCAGCTTACAAATAAACCTGAGATGGAAAGGTACCACACTCACACAAATGAGGTAGAAAGAAAGCCGGGCACTTAATTTTTACAGACGGGGAGGAGACTAGAAAAGTCAGCAGATGTGCCAGGGACACATGGGGAATTGGGAAGCAGGGTTTGAGGGACCAGACCCAGTTTCCAAGACTGTCAAATCACCACAAACCTTCCAGAACTCTCTGGAAGGAGGGAGTGAATTGGAAAAGTGCGCCTCCCACTCTTTGCTTATCCACCTACCCCCCAACCCCAACTTTCTGGCAGGGCAGAGCACCCCAGTAATTTTCAAATTGCTCCGCCCCCCGTGTGTCCCTAGTCTGACTAGTCCCCATATGACCCTTCCGGAGACGGTCACTGGCCGTCTGACCCCAGACGCGGCTGGCCAGGGAGCTAGGAGCCCCCACCCCCAGATCACAAGGGGCCAGCGGGTGGCCGTCAAATCAGATTATCGGATGTGGATTTCGCCCGAACTCCGGGGAGGGCCGTCTGGCCCCGGCAGGCAGAGAGAGGTGCAGGCAGGCAGGGGCCACCCCGGGCGCTGGGATGTGGATTGCCGGGAGTAGAGGAGCCCCGCGGGAAGGGCTCCCTTTTCTCAACATCTACCTGCGCCCAGTGCCCAGAACGCACGCTGCCCCATCCTCGCGGCTGATACTCTCAAGGTCACCATGGGAGGGACCTCGCCCGCTCCAAATCTAGGCCCCGAGCCCGGTGTCGTCCGGGACACTGACACCTACCCAGCCTGGGCTGGATGACCCAAGCCTGCCGCAGTTCTCGACTTCGGGGCATTTCATCTCTAATCCATAATTTCTGAAACCTAATCCCTGATGTTACATGCTTGACACCCTATTTCGAACCTCAGTCTCAGCCAGAGACACTCCCAACGCCAGACCCCGGAACGCCTTCACCCTCACTCGCGAAAAGGAAAAAAAAATTTTTTTTTGACAAGACAAAATAATTGTAGCAATAATAACGACCATACATTACTATGCCTGGTTTTGTGCTAAGCGTTCTATGTGCGTTGTCCGTAGCCCTCGCCAGTCCAATAAGGGAGGCACTATTATCCCTATGCTACAGATGTGCAAACCGAGGCGCCCGGAGATTACAGTAGTTTAAGACGGCACAGATAAGCAGTGGCACAATCAGTCTTCCACCCTATAGTCCCGCGCTTTACCCACCCTAAACAAGACCGGAACGCAGAGGTCTCAGTCCGGGACACACGCCGGGTGCCACCAACCCTGTCTCCCGAGCCAAGGCAGACGCCGAGACACCGTCAGCCCCAGCCCCTGAACGTGCCCTTCAAGCGTGCGGATACGTTTTCAGTGGCACGTCTCCGGCATGGTGCCGCAGCCCCTGCCCCTCCAGCCCTCTCCTGGAGTCCCGCGCGGGAGCGCCCAAGGCGCGCCGGGGGTCCAGCCGAGCGGGGCGGGGCGGGGCGGGGCAGCCTACCTTGCGCCTGCAGGCTACGTATGATGTCCGCCCGGAGCAGCGGCTCGCGGTACAGGCTCAGCATATAAGCAAGAGGGGATGGCGACGAGGGCTGCCCCCACGTTCGAAGGGGCACCGGGGCTACCATCGTGGCGCCCGCCTGGAGGAGAGCCCACCAGACTTGCAGAAGGAACAACAGCAGGCTGTGCGCGTGCATGGTGGGGTGGCGGGGCCCAAGGCCAGCCTCCGTCCCTTATATCCTGGGCCTTCGCGGGCGCCCCGCCCCTGCCCTTCCTCCCTAGGGGAAGCTTTCAGGTCGGATAACACCCCCCAGCCCAGCCCCCGTCACCGGGGGTGGCCCCCAGAGGGACCACCTGCTGGGGGCGAGTGAGACCTGAGCCTGGTAGGGAGGAGACCTGAAAAACTGGAGGAGCTGTTAGGTCCAGGGACCGTCTAGTTTGCCCAGTCTGGACACCCTGGCACTCTGCTACTCCAGGCTTTTTTTCCAAGACACAGCTGGCTTGTCGCAGGCAAACTCCCAGGTCAGAAGGATGGCTTCCTTACTCTCCCCCACCTGGGGTCCCTGCCCTTTCCTCTTCCTCCAGGTTCCAAATAGATGTCTGGCTCAACCAGGAACAGATAGAGAATGAAAGCTGTGTCTCCTGGAGGCTCTCGGGCAGGGTGCAGCTCCACACTGGCCGGGGAGGCTTCAGCCCAGCCTGGCACCGTGCAGCCTTCCAGGGCACTGTACAGATGGCCTCTGGGAGCAACCCCTGCCTTATACGGCAGGGCCTGTCTGGAGAGCTAGCCTCTGAAAAAATACTGGGTACTGGGAATTGCTGGAACGAAAAAGATGAGTGCCAGACAAAGGTCCATGGGGACCTGCTTCAAATATTGAAGCTCTCTCCTGGAGAAAACAGAGGACAGGAGTGACCAGGATGAATGACAGACTTCTCCACTGGAAAAGAAAGTGATCAGAAGCTGGAGCCCAGGGCATAGCTAACGGGGTGAGTGGAGCGCCTGTGGTGGTATCAGGGTCTTCCTTCACAGGTTCACATCACCCCAGGGGTTTCAGGAAAAAGGTGTTGCCTGTGTCATCCATGTCCTGCAGTCCCTGCCTCCCCTGGCAGTTACCCTGGAGACCTGGGTTTCAGCTCAGGACCTCTCACTTTCCTCTCTGTGGGCCCTGCTTTCCTCACCTACACAAGAGTGGTCCTTGTCTGGGCTCTCTTCAGGTGCAAAGTCAGGTTGAAGCTGAAATTACCTTTAAAGAAATGTAAATCTCTGCCCCTTGTTCAGGCCCCAGCTATTTTCTGCAACACTGGAGGGCTCTTTATGCCCCCGCCCTCGCCCCCTGGTCCTTTCCTAGCCCTGACATGCACATTAGCAGCTGGCCAGCATTTACCGAAACACTATGTGCCCCTCACACCTAGGCTTCTTCCACAGGATGCCTCCAGCTCCAAAGAACCACACGCTCAGCCCTGAGCAGGTGTTAGTGGAAGGAGGCCCAGCAGGCTCAGCTAGGAGCGCCAAACCCGTGTCCAGGTGGAAGCCGGCCCAGCCAGCAGGAAGGGGCCTTGCCTAGGAGAGATGTGGGTTGTAGACCTGTGCTGACCACGGGACCGGGACAATATGCTCAGCCAGACGACTGTTAGTTCCTTCTAAAGCTGGGGACTGTCTTGTTCATCGTGCTCTCCCTCCAGTACATATCATGGTTGGGACCCAAAATATCTTAGCTGAGTAAATTAATCAATGAATGGTACTGTGTCTGGACTTGCCTGAAGATAAGTATCACCTGGGGTGTATGTTAAACTACTGATTCCTGAGTCCCAATCCAGGCCTTTAGCATTCGAATTTGGAGAGAGACCTTGGTAATCTACATATTTAACCAGTACCCCTGTGATTCTTATCAGACAACTTTGAGAACCTGGGTGAGCTAGGGTCTAGTTGCAGTTTGGAACCCACCTCTCTGCATTCAGTTTCCTCATCTGTAAACCAGGACTGGAGATACTTCCTTCCATGAAGATTAAATAAAACAAATGCTAAAATGCTTTGCAAGCGCTTAAAACCTGCTGTTTTTGTAAAGCCTTAAGCATACAGATTATTATGGGTGCTCCGTGGTTGTCATTCAACTTCCCTAGCCTGGGGGCTTGCAGCCTGGGGCTTGTCAGTCCCGGCCCTCTGCATCAGACCCCTCCCCAGAGGCAGAAGGTGCCCTCACCCAGGTTATGAATATATAAGTAAAAAACAATGAGAGATTGTGGTCAGACAGAGGTATAGGGGTCAGCCTTCCCCCAAACCTACATGTCCTAGAATCCAGGGGGTCCCTGTTTAAACAGGGGCATTCAGAACGTAGTAGTCTTATCCACCAGGATTGGGGAAGGAACAAAACAGATGATCTCCTTTCCGTGCTGGACCAGAAGCTTCTTGAAATTAAGCTTTATTCATTCTGTGTCCCTGTACTATGTGGCATATAGTAGGAGCTCAGTAAATATTGCAATTAAAATGACATAATAACAGTAGCTAACGCTTATTGAGCACCTAATGCAGTAGGCATTCTGGTAATCACTGCATTGATTTTATTATCATCCCCACTTCGGGGATGAGAAAACAGAGGCTCAGAGGGAACCTGGTAACTTGCTCAAGGCCACACATTTACAAGTGAAAACAGCCAGTATGTGAAGGATACTGCTTGTTACCCAAACCCATGCCTATAGCCTTGTGGCTTCCCCATAGATGAGAGGATCGACATGGGCCTTGTCCTAAGACTTAAAAAAAAAAACAACTCTCAAAGTCTTGCTTTTCCCAGGGTCCGGGAGCAGCAGACACAACTCATTTCTGATGTGTATTGGCCCAAAGCCCTGTGGGGACCTGCTCTCTGACCAGCAAGAGGGACTCTGTCAAAGCCCATTCATCACTGAACTTTCTCCAGCTGTGGCACTCTTCAGGACAGAGGCTAATAGTCATTCTTCTCATTTTTAAAAGGTAGTTGTTCATACAGGATCTGTTTCCCGCAAGAAGGACCAGAAGTGCCTCTTCCCAGGAGGGGAATGACACCTTCTCGCTTCCCCTGCCCCAGACAGACTGACCGTCGGATTACCTGACCTGGGAGATAACCTTTCAGGGCCAACCCAGCTGGCTGGCGAGTGGGGAGCAAAGTCCCTCGAAGTTCTCGAATGCTTTCCATTGGGCCGATCTGGACCCGTCCTCCACGTGAGCAGCGATATGCAGGGTTAAGTGCTGGGGCTCTGAGGTCAGGCTGCCGGAAGGCAGACTCTGGATCCTTCTCTGTCGATACCTGGGCATATTAGATCACTTACCATCTTGAAGCATTTGCTCCCTCAGCTGTAAAATGGAGATAAAGAATAGTATCGGGCTTCCCTGGTGGCGCAGTGGTTGAGAGTCCGCCTGCCGATGCAGGGGACACGGGTTCGTGCCCCGGTCCGGGAAGATCCCACATGGCGCGGAGCGGCTGGGCCCGTGGGCCATGGCCGCTGGGCCTGCGCGTCCGGAGCCTGTGCTCCGCAACGGGAGAGGCCACAGCAGTGAGAGGCCCGCGTACCGCAAAAAAAAAAAAAGAAAAGAATAGTATCTACTTGACAAGAATGCTGTAAGCAGTAAATGTGTGTAAAGTAGTGCTTGGTCATTTGTTTATTCATTCATCAAACAAACCTGCTTATCTAGGAGTCTAAGGCAGGTTACCGGCAAGTGCTAGATTCTCAGGAAGTCAGGGCAGGAAGGCATTTCAGTTCCGCACATATTTAATGAGCATTTCCTATATGCCAGTGTGACACTGGCTGTCTTCGCATATATGTTAGCCTATAGAAGCCTATGTAATCCTGTTCATCCCTCCCTGAAGCTCTGTAAGGTATGAAAGGCATTTTAGAGATGGGGAAACTGAGGAACAGAGGAATTAAATAGCATCATTATTTTGAAGGTGGAGGGCGTCTGCTTTATCATGCTCCTCCCACGCCTGGCACAGCTCCTGGCACACAGGAACTCAGTAAGGATTTGTCAGGTGATTGAATGAGGTCCATATTCCTGAACAGGTTCCCAGCACACCTCTGCCTTTCACATGCTGCTTCTCCATGCAGCCTCCTGCTGTTTCCTCTTAATCTCCCTGGAAAACTCCTTCTCACCTATCAAGACACAGCTTAAACACTGCCGCTTCCTCTACAAACCTGTCACTAGCTCCCTAGCAATTTGGCAGAGTCCTCTTCTAAGCAGAGTGCCGAGGAGCAGTTGTCCCAGCCCTCATGAGTAACTGCCGTCAGACTGTGAGCTCCCTGGAAGTGCGGACGACTCCTGTCTCCGAAGCCCCAGCCCCCGCTTCCTAGCTGACCATTGCTTGCTCTGATTCCTCAGCTTGATGCAGTCCCGCAAATGGCAGAGGCGGGACTAAGCACAGGCTTCTGGCTTCCACCTCCAGTACTTGGTGCCCTTCCTGTACCCCTCACTGCTGGTCTTGGAGGGCCCATCTAGGTGCCTCTACCGGGCACACGTGGCTCTCTCTGTGATCTGGAGATAGAGACCTCAGCCTTCCACTACAATCCCCTTGTACCCCAAAAGCACTCTGGCCCCATGGAAACACCCACCTGCTGCAAAGTTCAGAGCTGTTCTGGCTCTGCCCAGAATGATTTTTACCTCCTCTTCATTCACACAAAATACACCTATTTATCCCACAGAATCCAGCTCAAGGGTCTCCTCTTCCACGTGGTCTCCTTCCCCCTTCAGGCTCTGGTCCCTGGAGCCCCTAGGAGTTTTCCACCAGGAGCCTGTTGCTGGCTGGCTCTGTATTCCGCAGTGTTCAGCAAAGGGCCTGGCCTTGGTAGGTAGAGCTTGCAAATCTGCCTGCAGACCACCTTGACTGATCCACAGTGCTTTGTCTGCTCCCAACAGCGTTTTGAAAGGTTTTTATTTAAATCACCAATACTGAAAGTTCATAAGATTTTGCAGAAAATAGTTTGTTTTCATCATTTAAGAAATGGAAAGGGCTAGGCCCTCATTTTAACAAAGCGAGCATTCCCTTAAGCCGAATAGGATCTGCTTCCTTTAGGCAGGGTCTGTTCTCTAAGGAGCGGCACAGTCCCCACCACTCCTTAACTTACTGCACCCATGTGCCTGGCCCTAAAGACAAATGAGTTTGAGACACTTGCTGTATATTGGATGAGAGTAAGACACTCCGGAATCAGTTTGGAAGTGCAGGCTCGAGATTAGCCCACCCCGTTGTCCTTCTCCAACTAACCCATGGATTGTGGGTACCTGGCCCAGGCTGGATGAAATAGAAATAATCTATTATTTAATAAGAACTTACCATGGGAGTTCCCTGGTGGTCCAGTGGGTAAGACTCTGCGCTCCTGATGCAGGGGACCTGGGATCGATCCCTGGTCAGAGAACTAGATCCCGCATGCATGCCACAGCTAAGAGTCCTCATGCCACAACTAAAAAGAAGATCCCATGTGCTGCAACTAAGACCCAGCACAGCCTAAATAAATAAATAGTTCAAGTCACTTATTGGGCTTCCTTGGTGATGCAGTGGTTAAGAATCTGCCTGCCAATTCAGGGGACACAGGTTCCAGCCCTGGTCTGGGAAGATCCCACATGCCGTGAAGCAACTAAGCCCACGAGCCACAACTACTGAAGCCCGTGCGCCTAGAGGCCGTGCAGAGAAGCCACTGCAGTGAGAAGCCCATGCACCACAACGAAGAGTAGCCCCCACTCACCTCAACTAAAGAAAGCCTGTGCGCAGACCCAACCCAGTTAAAAATAAATAAATAAAAATAAAATTTAAAAAGTCAGTTATTAATAAGTACTTACCATAATGTGCTTGAATTATCTAAGTTACCCTTCCTATCACTCCCATGAAGCAGACTGGATATTTACTTCCATTTTACAGGTGTGAAAACTGAGGCTCTGTGGAGTTAAGCCCCTTGTCCAGGATGGAATGCTTGCAAACGGTAAGGCTGCGATGGATACTCAGTCATTCTGACTCTGGAAGCCAGACTGGATATTGCCATGTCCCCACATGGTCGTTTATTACCTCCCTTACACGAGGGGCCTTTCCCCTGCCTAAATGGACCTCCTGCCCTCCATCAGGTCACCCTGTTCATTTCCTCCACAGCACTTCCCTGGTTGGAAATTAAGTTGTTTACTTTGGTACTGTTTGTTTATTTTTTGTCTGTTCCCCTTCCCCAGCACTGGGCTGTCAGCCAGACTCCTGTCTGTTCAGTTCACCACTGAACCCCCATTGCTTAGCACAGTTCTCAATTCTAGGACTCAGTACGTATATGTTGAAGGAATACATTTAACCCAGTCCCTGGACTGGGGGGCACAGAGGTAAGAAGGCGGGGATAGGGGAGTCCCTTCTCCTCCAGTGGCCACCAAAAGGGTATGAGCCCCGCAGGTCACCAGCTTCCTCCGGTTTCAAGTTCTTCACTCTCCTGCGCACATGTGGGATACATAGTAGGTGCCAGTAAGCGCTCGGTACACCTGCTTTGGCTTGCGGATGTCTTGACACCAGCAAGGAAATGCCTTCCTGGCCCTTGTGGCTCCTCGTGAACAAGATTCACGTTATTGCACCTTCTGCGTGCATCGCTCATGCTGCCCTCTCGCCTCCATCCTCTCCCCTGATCCTTGCAGGAGCTGAGGGACCTGAGCAGGGCTGGTCTCTCCCTCCCAGAGAGCGACTGGCCCGAGACGGTAGAACTGGTAAGGGCCAGGCCTGTCTGACTCTAAATCTCTTGCTCCCTCCAGCTCCCATGGCCAGACTCTCGTCCCAGCCCCTCCTGGGTGGAGCCGAGGCTCGACTTGTGCTTCCCACAGGGTCAGGAGGTGAAGGCTCAGCCTGCCCTGGGAAACAAACAGAGAGACCACCAGGAGGGTCCCTCTCTTCCCACCCAGAAGCTTCTCAGAGATTCCCGCAGCGCAGCCTGCCACCCCTGCCTTCGCCTTCCCACACCCCCACCATTTCCCTTCCACAGAGAGTCACCAGTCCTGGAGTTGAGGGGGAGTTTGATGACCCAGCTGAGTCTGGGACTGGGAGAAAGCTCTGTGCCTGTGTACATGCGTGCACGCATGCGTGCTGTGTGTGTGTGTGTGTGTGTGTGTGGAGGGCAAGGAAAAGAATCACTACTAAGAACAAACCCTTAGGGGAGTGCTTCCTGTGGGGGTAAGGAGTGCTTGGGGAGCGCTTACAGTGGACCAGGCACTGACTATGCTAAGAGGTTTATGTGCACTATTAGCTCAGTGTCTCCCCAAACTGCTTGACCACAATAATCCCCTGGGGCACTTATTAAAAGTAAAGGGAGTCCCAAAAGTCATAGTGTACTATTTTTAGTGCTCTTTTAAGCTCTAATAGCCTCAAAAATATAAATGATAGAAACTTACAAAAACCATCCTTTGATAGTTTAATTTTTTAAATTCCTTTTACACCTATTTAGTTTTGTGAATTTAAAATAATTAATTAATTAATTTTTGGCTGCGTTGGGATTTCATTGCTGTGCACTGTCTTTCTCTAGTTGCGGCCAGCAGGGGCTACTCTTCATTGCGGTGTGCAATCTTCTCACTGCGGTGGCTTCTTTTGTTGTGGAGCATGGGCTCTAGGCACATAGGCTTCAGTAGTTGTGGCTCATGGGCTCTAGAGTGCAGGCTCAGTAGTTGTGGTGCATGGGCTTAGTTGCTCCATGACATGTGGGATCTTTCTGGACAAGGGCTCGAACCCGTGTCCCCTGCATTGGCAGGCGGATTCTTAACCACTGCGCCACCAGGGAAGTCCCTAGTTTTGTGAATTTTTAATAATACATTTTTAATTAAAATTTTTTGTTTTAGTAAACATTTGCTATTTTTAAAAAACATTAAAATTAAAATTTCATTATGCAAAATTCAAAACAGTGGATGATTGTATAAACAAATAATGGCATATATCTGTACGTTGGAGTACTACCTGACAATAAAAAGGAATGCACTATTGATAAATATAGCAAGGATGAATCTTAAATAATGATGCTGAGATAAACAAGCAGACAAAAGACAGTATATACTCTATGATTCCAATCATATAAAATTCTAGAAAATGCAAACTAATGTTTGCAGACAAGCAGATCAGTTGCAGAATGTGGATCAGTGGTTGTCTGGGAGGAGAGGGGAGAGGGAGGATTCAGCAGGAGAATTTGGGGGGTGATAAATATGTTCATTATCTTTTTTTTTTTTTTGCGGTACGCGGGCCTCTCACTGTTGTGGCCTCTCCCGTTGCGGAGCACAGGCTCCGGACGCGCAGGCTCAGCGGCCATGGCTCACGGGCCCAGCCGCTCCGCGGCACGTGGGATCCTACCAGACCGGGGCACGAAGCCGTGTCCCCTGCATCAGCAGGCGGACTCTCAACCACTGCGCCACCAGGGAAGCCCAAATATGTTCATTATCTTTTTTTTTTTTTTTTTTTTTTTGTGTGTGGCCTCTCCCATTGCGGAGCACAGGCTCCGGACACGCAGGCTCAGTGGCCATGGCTCACGGGCCCAGCCGCTCCGCGGCATATGGGATCCTCCCGGACCGGGGCACGAACCCGCGTCCCCTGCATCGGCAGGCGGACTCTCAACCACTGCTCCACCAGGGAAGCCCTATGTTCATTATCTTGATTGTAGCGGCAGTTGTATACATGTGTCAAAGCTTACCAAAATGCACACTTTCTTTGCAGCTGTTGTGTGTCAGTTATACTTTACTAAAGCTGTAAAAATGAACATAAATACAATAAACTTTTAAAATATAAGAATTACTGTCAAAAATTCATATAACTAAATAAACAAAAGAAATTTATTATTTATATTTTTTATTTTTTTTATTTTCCCAAATTTCTTACCGTTTAACAAAAGAAATTTAGATAAACTTTGTGTTCTTTGTAAGTTTGTAGCATTTATACTTCTGAAATAGAACTATACTTAATAGCATATTAAGTATATTCGACTAAATATTAAGTATATTCTAATAAAGAGTATATTCTTCTGTACTTCTACTACAGCTTAAGAATGCACTAAACTTTAAGGACACCAAAGTCTCATAGGTCTATGGGCTCAGTAGGCCTGGAATGGGACCCAGGAATCCCTGCCCTTCTAGACAGCCTTGTCAGGTAAGATGGAAAACACAGCATCATCTCTTTCTCTTTTCTTCCCTCTCTTCTGTCTTTCCACAGACACACAAGGTAGATGCTTCTGCTGGCTTCTTTCTACAGCTGAGGAGTCTGAGGCTCGGAGAGGCTGGGCAACTTGCCCAAGGTCATGCAGTTAATTGATAGCAGGGCTGGGATTTGGGGCCAGGCAGTCTGACTCCAAAGCCTGCACGTGGGGTAAGTCACTCGGGGGACTTGTATTTCCAACTCTCCCACCCCCACCCGGGTGCAAGCCCTGTGCCCTGTTAGTCATTGACCTCAGGGCTAGAGGGATCCCAGGCTGGTGCATCCCCCATTCACATCAAAGAACCCCAGACTTCAAAGGCAGCTTGAAGGGAGATGCACATACCTGGCTGGGTATGCAGGGAAGCCCTGGAGAGCTAATATGATTAACCAGAGACCCAGTGGGGCAGGAAGAGTTTTCATGAAGCAGATAACTCAGTGGAAGCAGTTTGAATCCATTCTCACCCACCATTCACCCTCAGAGCCTTTCCTTCTATGGCTACTGGCAGAACCTCCAGACACCTGGGAATTGGGGGTGAGGGGAGGGCTGAGCCAAACCCGTGTCCATTTCATAGATGGAAAAACATGTTGAAAGCCAGCTGTTACCTTTGTGCCAGGCATAGTGCTGAGCGCTTTGGACACATGCCTTATGCACAGCTCTAAGGAGCTCCTTTCACACTGTATTCTATAGGTACAATGATTCCCGTTTTACCGATGAGAAAACTGAGGGCTGGATTGCTTAAAACACTTGCCCGGGGTCAAGCTGGTGCTAAACAGCTAAGCTGGATTGGAGTCCAAGTCTGTTTCGACCCTAATCATTCTGACTATCTCCTCTGCTGTTTCAGAGCCAGAGGATCAGGGTTTTGAGGCTTGCAGGAGGCTGTGCTTCCTCAGCTCCAGTCTTGGCCACACTGACTTCCCTCCCCAGGAGACCCCGGCCCAGCCCCCTTCCCAGCCTACTCCTGGCTCTCTTCATTCTTGCCCTCCCCACTCCCACCCCGGCCCTCAGCTCCCCTTTTCCATCCTCCCTGTGGACTACACCCCTAAGAACCGTGTTCCTCCCCCACTGGTAAGAGGGTGCTGCCCTGCTGGGGAGTCCAGTCAAGGAAATTCGCAAAGAGCAGGGTGGGGAGGGGGAGAGGGTATTGATCTGAATTAGTACCAGTTAGATTGGCATGCGGGAGGGAAGGGGGCAAGGGCATCTAGGGCCTCCTCTCAGCTCAACCCAGACCAGCATGTGAACTTGGCCAAGCCACATGGCCTCGTTGAGACTCAGTTTCTGCATCTGGGATTGTCCCCAGCTCTGTCCCCAACTTGGCTATCCTGGACTTGGTGGAGATCTGAGACCAGTGAGTGGAGGTGTTTCCTAGCATTCAGGTCCTGCACATGTGGGCTTTGCAGCTTCTTCCTCCTCTGTTCATCCCAACCAGTTGATGAAATGTTAACAAAATTTTTCCACTTAGTTCCTTGTATTGTGCTTTTCTGTGTACAGAATTAATGTATATTCACTGTAGAAAATTTACTGCATAACTGTACATAGAGGAAAAGAAAAATCCCCTCTAATTCTGCAATCCATATGTAACCGTGGTTAGCATTTTGGAGTATGTCCTTCCTATCCCCCTTCCCCCGGGGCATTTATGTGCACTTGCATCTTTTACTTAGAACAATCACACTGTGTGAACTGTTCTGTAAACTGCTTCTTTCATGTAACCTGAACATCTTTCCAGGCCAATAAGCACCCTTCACCACTCTCTAAGAATAAATGTTGCTTATTTTAAGAGACCACCTCCTCCAGGAAGCCAGCTGAGATTTCTGCAGTCCAATCAGCCCTCTCTCAGGACCCTTATATCATGCCCCCTATTACCCACCTCCTCTTAGACTATGAGCTTTTAGGGGACAGAAGTCTCCTCTGCACCCCTGCACTCAGTGCCATGTGTACAATAGGTGCTAATTAAGGGGGATGAAAAAGTACGTTTCTTATAGAGCTTGCTCTCCCCAGGCAGGTTGATTGTTGTCAGCGGGAGGTGACGGAGGCAAAGGAAAGGAACACTCATGGAAGCTGTGCCCTTCAGCGTGCATGCCTGCCTCTGGCTTTGCTCTCTTGTTTGTGGAGAGGAGTCCTAAAGGGATGTATGCAGGGCGGTGCCCAGTCCCGCCAGCCGTGTCAGGCCTCTGCGCCCGCCTTCTTGGGAAAGCGCTCGGAGGGCGACCCGGGCGACTCGGCCACCAGCACGCAGAAGGATCAGAGTTGGCTGTGGCGCCAGAGGAAACTGGAGGTGGCGGTGAGTGGCCTGGAGCCCGTCGTGGGTCCCCAGCGCGGCGGCGGCGGGGTGTCTCCTCCCCAGGCCCCGGTGGGTGTGAGCGCTGCAGGTCTTGCCCATGTGTCGCTGTGCCCACGACTTGGTGCTGCACCTCGGGCAGCTCCCCCGCCCTGGGGGTCTTGCCACTTGGTCCCGGACTGGAGCCCTGAGAAAGAGGGACCCTCTGGAGTGAGCACCCGACCTGGACGTAGTGGTCAGGGATCTGGGTCAGCTGGATGTGTTCCCCTCCCGTCTATCCTGTCCCCACCCTGGGCCTACTCTGTAAGCTGGGGCCTCAGGACGATGTTATGGCGCAGGGCCATCTGCAGAGCCCCGACTTGGTGCCAGGCTGGCTCTGGGGTGCAGGTGGGATAGGTGGGGTGGGTGACCACCACCTTTTTGTGCTCCCCAGCGCTTCTGCCCCTGGACTTACAGAGGGCAGAGCCCCCCACCCCCACCCCCAGGGGAGCCCAGTCCGCAGTAGCCACTGTCACAGTTTGTCAGAGCTCACCCGCGACCCTTTGCACAGTTATCTCATTTAGTGCTCGCAGCTCTGCACGGTGGGTGCTGAGAGCTGATGTCAGCTGCTTCAGGCGAGGGCAGCCACAGGTGGAGTTCGTTACCTTGAGACCCTCCAAGGTCCCCAGCTCTGATTTGTATTTGTATTTTTGTGTTCTTTCCTTCAAACCCCCTGTTCCAACAGTATGAGGCTCGGGCCCCATAACAAGTGATCTTTCCTGGGTACCTGGCCTCGTCTGCTGTCCCCTGCCACACAGCCCAGGGTGGGGGATTGCCGGAGCCGGGCAGTGCAGGCCTGGCAGGGAGGGAAGGGCGTGCACACCCGTCCGGGGCCCACATGACCTCTGCACCATTCTTGGCTTCCCATGACTCCAAACAGCCTGCCAACCACCCAGCTCCCCGCCCCCCTAAGGAGCCACTTGGGCAGAGCCCCAGTGTAACCTTGGGCCCCGCTCTGGGGATCAGTTTCCCTCATCAGAGAAAGGGGTGGTTGTTACAGGGGTGACTACAGAAGCCAGGGTGAAAGTGGAAGGGCAGCAGAAGAAAGAGGCTCTGGAAAGCTGCGGGGTCCTGCAGCCCTGCCCGTGTCCTCCGTGCTCTCCCACCCCCCATGCTCCGGACCAGTTCCCATCAGAGCACTCCCACCACGCCCTGTAAAGACAGCCCGTCTTTACAGCCACACACCCCAGTCCCCTTCCAGCCGCTCATCTTCTCGAATTGTCATCGATGGTGCTGCCTTCCCACACTCCCTGCCTCCTGGTCACTCTTCACCTCTGAGAGCGTCTCCCCCCCACCCACCATGGACACTGCCCTGGCTTGGGTTGTGGGACACTCATGTTGCCAAATTGCTTTAGTCCTGCCTGACCTCAAGGCAGCTTTTGACACCGTTGAAACACTCTCCTACCCCTTGACTTTGATGCCACCAAGCTTCCCTCCCACCCCACCCCCTGGCCACGCCTGCTCAGTCCTCTGTCCTCTTGGCCTCCTTCCCGTTCTCTAGTGCCCCCCACCCACTCGGCACTGCTGGCTCCCTCCCCTCCCTCTACATCCTTCTTCTGGAGGGTCTTGCCCTCCTAAGGCTTAAACCCCACCCGATGCAGATGGTGCCCTGCCTTTCTCTATGTCTGAGTCCAGGACCCACATCCACCACCCACCTGTGCATCTCCCTTGGGCTCCCTCATGGGCTTCTCCAGCTCCCTTCCCGTCCAGGACTGAGCTTTTCATGTGCTCCTCATGCAGTGCTCCCACTTCATTCAAGTCCCTACCTCTACTCAAGCCAGACACCCTGATTCCCTCCTCTCCCCAACATCCCAACATCCAATCCAACACTAGCCCCACCGATCCTGCTTTTAAAATCATTCTCTAGAATCCATCTGTCCCTCTCCATCTCCTCTGTCATCACCCTGGTCCCAGCCACCGTTTGCTCTGCACTGGCCTCCTGGCTGGTCCCCACAATCCATTCCTCCCAGGAGCGGCAGCCGTGGGTGGGATTGCAGCACTTCCCTCGTTGAAACCCTCAGAGCTCCCCTTCCCTCGGGATCAAATGCAAGCTCCGGAAGCCCGAGACCTGTGCCTCATGCCTCACTGCCCTCCACCTGCAGCAGGCTTCAACCTTCTTTCAGTTCCTGGAATCTGGTGAGCTTGTTCCCACCTCAGGGCCTTTGCCCTTGCTGTCCCCTCTGCCCAAATGCCCTTTCTCCCACTCTGCCTGGCAAACACCTACTAGCCTTCAAGTCTTTGCTTACATATAACCTCCTTGGAGAGACCTTCCCCCAGCACGCTGTTGGAAGGGGACCCCCTCACAGTGCCTCAGAGCACGTATTGTCAGCTGTGGTTACATCTTTGCTCGGGGGCTGTTGGTTCATGTTTGCCCCCCACCCCCAGCCGACTGTAAGTGCCACAAAGCCTGTTGGGTTTACTGTCTGTGTTGCTCTGCACCCCTGCACTGAGCACGGTGCTAGGCACACGGAGAGCACCCGGGAAACACCTGTTGTGAAGGAGAGGAGTGCCCGGCTGCCCGGGCTCTCCTGCTGCCATCTGTCCAGCAGGTGGCCTCCCAGGGCAGAACTTCATCGGTCCTCTGATTCCAGGACAGCTCCCACTGCGACCCCACAGCCCCCAGTTGGAGATCCAAGCAGCAGGTGCAGGAGTCAGGCTCCCCTCTCACGTCTTCCTGCCCCACAGAGCCCTCTGTACTCCGCTCTACTCTATGAGACTTGGGGCTCCGCATCGTGGTTATGTGTACCGGCATCTCCTGCAGGGGACTAGAGGCAACTTGAAGCCGGAGGCCAGATCACACCTGTTTCTTTTTCCTTGGTGCCTGTGCAGAGCTCAGTGGGAAAACCAAATGACTCAGTCCCGTGGAGAGGCTCTGCTCCTTCTCATTAAGGCTTTGGTGCCTGATTGCTTGGGTTCTAATCCTCACTCTACTGCTTACTCGTTGTGAGACTCTGGGCAAGTTACATAACCACTGTGTGCCTCATTTTCCTCCTCTGTAAAAGTGGGAATAGTTCCTGTCTCATAGAGTTGTTGTGAGACTAGAATGAGGAAATACACAAGTATCTAGCATGGTACCTGGGTGTAGTAAATACTCAGTGAATGACAGCTTTTACTACTGAACAATTCTTTACCCCCATGGGAATCCCCATTCCAGATGTGGGAGAGACTGTCCGTGCTTGTGCATGGCACACACACACACACACACACACACACACACACACACACACACGGAAAAACGCAGGAACAACACGTACCTCTCCCAGCTGTGGGCTCAGGCAGGCCAAGGTGCCTCCTTTGCCAGGACAAGGGAGGCCAGCAGATGCCCAATTGCCTTCCTGGCACTGTGTCTCCTGCATTCAGTGCCAGTGGCTTGGCAGGACAGTTGCCATGGCAGCAAGTGACCAGGCCTGCAGACAGGGACAGTGGCTGGCTTTTGCTGAGCTCTCTGTCTCTTTAGAAGGGGTGGTTTCCTGCCAAGGCACAGGCCCTCCTGCTGCCCAGACATTTAGTTGGCATGGGCAGCCTTGGCCACACCCAGAGCCCACCAGTCTCCCTACCCTGGGAACTGGGAGGCTGAGCCAGCCACTTACTCTGGGCGTTCCCTCAGAAACCCTGGTGAGTTCAGATTGGGCCTGGCACCTCGTAGGCCTGTCTTGTTTGTTTTTGGGGTGAATGAAAGGACAAAAAATGAATTCCCTCTCACCACTTTGAAGAGTAAAATTTTGAGACATAATCTGACCTTCTCTAGAAATGGCCTGCTCATCCCACAAATATTTATTTAGTACCTACTGTGTGCCAGCCATTGCTCTAGGTGGAGCCGAGATTTGAACCCAGCTAGCCACCTTCCTGCTCTCAGGGAACTGACATCCTAGTAGGCGGAGAAAGAAAATAAACAAACAAACAGCCAGAACAAAGAAAGTATCAGATAGTGATGGGTGCTGTGTAGAGAATTAGGGTGACGGAATAGTGAGGGAATGAGGGACTGCTTCAGGTGGAGGCAGCAGGGAAGGCCTCTCCGAGGAGGTGGCAGGTAAGCAAAGACCTAAGTGGAAGGAAGGAAGATCTGGAGGAAGAGCATCTTAGGAAGAGGGATCAGCAAGTGCAAACACCCCGAGGAGGGACCACACCTGGCAAGTTTGAGGAACTGAAAGAAGTTAGGCTGGAACTTAGTGGGCAAAGGGGATGATGAAAATAATGCATAAAGTGCACTGATTTTAAAGTCATAATCTGGTGAACTTTCACAGCTGTATTCGTCTATGTAACATATCCAGATCAAGATATAGAACATCCCCAGTGCCCCAGAAGGTTCCCTCAGGCCCCCTCCCAGTCAATGTCCCCCCTCACCCAGAGGTGACTACCCTTCTGCCCTCAATCCCCATAGGCTAGTTTGACCTGTCCTAGGAGTTTGTCTAAATGATGGAATCTTACACTAAATTTTCATTTGGATCTAGCTCTTTTTGTCCATGATGTTGGTGAATTGGTAGTTCATTCATTTTAGTTGCTAGGAAGTATTTCATTAAGACACTGCACCACAATTTGTTTTTGTTTTTTTGTAATAATTTTTTAATAGATTTATTTATTTTTGGCTGCATTGGGTCTTCGTTGCTGTGCGCGGGCTTTCTCTAGTTGCGGTGCGCGGGCTTCTCATTGCGGTGGCTTCTCTTGTTGCGGAGCACGGGCTCTAGGCATGCGGACTTCAGTAGTTGTGGCACGCGGACTCAGTAGTTGTGGCACGCGGACTCAGTAGTTGTGGCTCGCGGGCTTAGTTGCTCCGCGGCATGTGGGATCTTCCCGGACCAGGGATTGAACCCATGTCCCCTGCATTGGCAGGCAGATTCTTAACCACTGTGCCACCAGCGAAGTCCCCTGTACCACAGTTTGTTCATCCATTCTTCTCTTGATGGACCTTTCAGTTGTTTACATATTGGGCTATTCTGAATAATGCTGCTAGGAACATTCTTGTAGATAGCATGCCCGAAAAGATATCATACATGCGCTTTTAGGTATGTTATATACACCAGTGAAGGATCAGCAAGCTCTACCCTTTCATTCTGCAGGTGGAGAAACAGGCGCAGAGAAGGGAATGGACTTGCCCCCAGGTTACCCAGGCAATCAGTGGGTGAGGGGGGATGCTGCTGACCATTTTTGCACCACTTGTGCTAAGCAGAAGGCCCTGGGTCCCTAGGAGGGAAGAGGAAAGAAAAGAAATTTTTTGAGCACCTACTACATTTCAGGCCCTTCACAGGTATTACATCATTTGTGCTAATCCTCAAAGAATACCACCAGTTAGGCATTATTGTGCCCATTTTACAGATGGGGGGCCTAGTCTAAGAAGCATATTTATAGAGACGGAATCAGGACTCAGGCAGGCCTGTCTGATTCTAAAGCCTGACCCCTCCATGACATGCTGCCACCCAGGGGAGTGGAGGCTCCATGTGCCAGGGCTGCAAAGGCCGAGTGTAGAACCCGCGGGGAAATGAAACTTGAGAGGCTCCTCACCTTAGCAGGTCCCCAGGCAGGATGGGAAGCAGCTGGGAGAAATAGCCTAGGTATTCTGTTTTAAACTGCTGCCAGACCCCAACTGGCCTGCATTTCCCTTCTGTGGACAGCTCAGGGTCGGGTCTGCTCAGTGGGCCTTGTGGTTAACTTGCTGTGTGACCTTGGGCCAGGCACCGCCTCTCGGTGCCTCCGGTACCTTCTAGCTCTGACCTGGGGTTGGGACTGGGGGTCTCCAGGCCTTCACTGTCCTGGCAGGTGCCCTTTGCTCCAGGGCTGCCACTGGGGAGGCTGGCAGGGAGAGGCGGCTTTGGGACTCCCAGGACCGCTCCATGGGGCTGGTGTGAGGTCTCCACCTCCCAGACAGTGGTCTTCCTACTCAGGGCTGGCACTTTGGCCACTTGGGACTTCTTGGTGAGGTCTTGTGTCGGGGGGAGGGGCAATTATTTTCTCCCTTCTGTGGGGTGTTTTTTAAAATTAATTTTTATTGGAGTATAGTTGCTTTACAATGTTGTGTTAGTGTCTACTGCACAGCAAAATGAATCAGCCACTCACATACATACAACCCTTCCTTTTTGGATTTCCCTCCCATTTAGGTCGGGGTTTTTTTTTTTTATTATTGTGGTAAAATATACATAACAAAGAATTGACCATTTTAACCACTTTTAAGTATACAGTTCAGTGGCATTAGGTGCATTCACACTGTTGTGCAGCCATCGCCACCATCCATCTCTAGGACTTTGTCATTTTCCCCAAATGAAACGCCACACCCGTTAAACACTAACTTTTTGAATAGTGGTTTTTGGAGGCGGGGGTAGGAGGTTGCTGTCCCTGAGTGACCAGGGGGAAGCTGTGAGAGGAAGTAAGAGAATGTGGAACAAACTAGGGAAGGAAGGCAGGGATTTGTGGCAGAAACCGGGGCCCCTGAGCAGGGAGACTTAGCCCGCTCCCCTCCAAGACCCTGTCCTGGGCTGTCCTGATCCCCTGCTCCGGGCTCTTTATTTCCTTCCCACTGGCCTCTGGCTGCCTGCCCCAGCCCCATCCTGGCCTCTCCCTCGCTCTCCCTACAGAACAGTGAGCATTTTTAACCGCTTCACTGCTTCACTGCCAGCAGCAGCTAGAGATTTGAAGGGGGGCGGCGACAGGCTGGGAGGTGCGTGCAGGCTGCAGAAGGAGACTTGTCTGCAGGTTTCTGAATGTCACATGTCAGATAGGTGTGAAGTCAGAGCCGGGAGACCAGATCCCTGGGGGTGGGGAGGTGCTGAGTGGTGAGAGAGAAGGGTTTCATTCTCTTCTCGACCCCCTTGGGAAAGAGCTCCCTGGGGGACCTGGAGGTGGAATAACAGTTAAGGCCTTTTCCGGTCTTGGAAGTTCTCACGGGTCTTGGAAGCTCCCACGGGGCTTTGAAAGCCCAGGGGTTGTTTAGCTGGAGAAGTCTGCAGGCAGGGTAGGAGACGGTATTTCTCAAATATTTGAAAGGAAGAAGTATGTACCTGTGTGCTGGTGGTCCCAGGGTGGTGGGGACAGGACCAGCTGGGGACTGAGGAGAGTGGCTGGGAAGTGGAGGTCAGATTCATGTTAGGAGGAGGAAGACAGTTCTGCAGAGAAGTCTCCCTAGGGGGTGAGCTCCCATCCCGGGGGGATTAAAGTCAGGTAGCACTTTGGCCGCACTCAAGGGCTCTGAGGTCAGAGGTGGCTGAGGGACGTGGGGCAAGTTCCTCAACCTCTCCGTGCCTCAGTTTCTTCATTCAAAAAGTGAGGATAGTAGCAGAATATGCTTTTCAAAACTGAGGAAAGGGATTATGGATCTGAAGTCTAATACAGTCCCTGGCACTTACAAAGCACCCAGTAAAGGATCGGACTACAGTGGGGAGCATTCTTGGGTGAGGTGGGGAGTTGGGTTAAATTCCCGCAAAGAGCCCCTCGGCCCTGAGGTTCCATGGAAGGAGAACCATGGGGTTCGTTCTGACAGTGCACCAGACTTGTCTGAAGTTTGTCACTTACCGCCAAATGGGCAGTCTGTCCACCTATCCACCATAGATGGGGTCTGAGAAGAGTACCTGTGTTTATGTGCAAGGCAAGAGTTATTTATCTCATTTTACAGATGGGGAGACTGAGGCCCAGAGAGTTTCCTTTAATTGCCCAGTGTAGACATGGTGAGGCAGGATCTAGATTAGGGCTTGAATCTCCAGAAGCCTGGTCAGGGGCTCTGTCCAAACAATCCGTCTGGTTGTGGCCTTTATCAAGCCCATGGCCTCCTGGTTTTCTGCTCAGTTAGAGGGGTTGCCTGACTGTCTTGATGGAAAAAAGGTGGGATGAGGGGTACCAGGCAAGGTTAAGGAAGCTTCTTTTCCCCAGGGCCTAAATGTGAACCCCCTTTCCCTGCTTTTGCCCCAGGAGGGGTCCATGCCCAGGGCTTCTTGTGGACCTGCTACAGCGAGCAGGGCACAGCAGGCTTTGGCGTCAGGAGAGCCTTCCGCAGAGGAGTGACATCACCACTCCAAGCCTCAGTGCTCTGGGATGTGGGAGTGGCACCTGCTTCTCAGGTTGGCTGAAGATAGCCAGCACAGTAATTTGGAGAAAGCCCTTTGTAATCCAAAAGCAGGCCTTGAGTCCGAGCTTGGTGTATGTAGGTACTCAGGACTTGAATTTCTTCCTTGTTTCCTCTGCCCGAGACCACCTCTTACGGTGGAAGCGGCTGTCCTGCAGCATTTGGAGGTTTGGCCTGGCCAATTATACAGGCATTTATTAAGCTCCTAGTATATGCTGTGCCCTCGGCTGGAGCACAGCAGTGAACAGTACATATTTCCCTGCCCTCCGGGAGCTCAGAGGTAACAGTACATATTTCCCTGCCTAGTGGTGGAGGGACACTCAAGCCAATGGATCATGCCAGGGGTGGCAGCCTTGAGGTGTGCTATTCTGAGCTCCCTTGCAGAGAACTTGTTGCGGGATGCAGTTAGCTGACTGCCCTCAGCTGCCCCACCTTTGGGATCCACTGCTGCGTTCACACGGAGGCCACCACCTCTCTGGGCTCCAGTGGCTGAGCCCAGCGTGGGTACTAGAGCTGGGCCACATCTGCCACACGCAGGACTCCTCTAGTGGGCAGTCTTTCTTCGGGTTTTCCGCTTGGCCTGGCTGAGATGTTCTCAGGGCTGCCCTGGGCCTGGGGCTCTTCCTCTCAACCCTCCTTCCTTCCCCATCCTTGCACAGGTGTCAGACCTGCAACATGGTGTGAAGGCTCTCCCCACTCATTCCTACCTCCTCGCCCCTTGTCTTTCACTGGCATTTCCCCCAATAAACCAACTGCACTGCTAACTTTGCCTTTCCAGAGAACATAGCTGACACGCACTGTGGAGGGACACATACCCTGACCCAGGCCTGGTTATGCAGAGCATAGTCTCGCTGACCACACTTTAGATGACAGATATCTTGCTCGGTCGCTGGAGCACAGGGGCAGGCTGAGCTTTTGTTGTGGGTAGAAAAGCAGATCTTTGAAGTCAGGCTGCCTGGTGTGAATCCCAGCTTGGCCCCTTACCAGCTGTGTGCCCTGGGGTGGGTTAGTGCATCTCCCTGAGCCTCATTTTCCTCATCTGCTAAGGAGGATAAGACGGCTCCTGCCTCATGGGGCAGGGGTGAGGCTTCAGTGAGTTAATGCATGTGAACTGTGGCACAGAGTAGACACTCAGTGTCTCCCTTCCCCTGTAGGAGGGAAGACCTTGCAGGGGAGGGGACGAGATGCCATCTCTGAATCTGTGCCTCTGGCCTCAGAAAGCACCCTGGATTTGGGGGGCTGTCTGTGCCCTTCTGAGCCTTGGCCAACACACTCTTAAGAGGAGTTGGCATCACCTGGTCCCCTGCCAGCCGCAGGTGGGAACACTACACCCTGGGCTGGGCTGGGGGCAGGCCAGAATCTTGGTACAGAAGCAGGCTGCTAAGAGTCGCATTGGCCCTTTGCAGAAGAGGGCCTTGGAGTCACTTGGACCAGTGGTTCCCAAACACCAGATACTTGACTATTGCCTTAGAACCACCCAGGGGGCTTTCCCAGGCTCCAGCCCTGGAGATTCTGGCTTAGGAGGGCTGGAGTGGAGCCTGGGAATCTGTGGTCGAATCCCTCCTGCTGGTGATTCAAATGCACACATAGGCCAGCTGGGAACAGTTGTCCAGTCCCCGCCCCAGGTTTACCCCTGACTGCCAGGACAGTGAATGCCTGTCTCAGACGGCCTGGGGAGGGGAGGCGCCGGGAGAGGCCTTCCCAGCCAGCAGGTCTTTAGCGGCCTGCAGTTTACGTGAACGTGCCTGGCGTGCCATTATGCTTCTGAGTTTGTTTTGGAAAGGAAGGGACTCTAATGAGCTGGGCTGTTTCTCTGTGGCTTTGAGCTGCTTCTGCCCATGGCTGGGTGCCTCCAAGACAACAAAGGGAATGGGGGGTAGTGTCTGTCCCTTCTGAGAAGCCTAGCTCTAGGCCATTAGGACAAAGAAGGAGACTGGGTCAGGAGTGAGTTCCTCGTCTCTGGGAACAGTCAAGCAGAGGCAGGGACCACTACCCCTCAGAGATTTCATACAGGGAATCCCTCTAGGTCTGCCAGGGTGCTCTGTCTGGCCTCTTAGACTTCATTTCTTTAAGATGTGTTTACTGCATCCATCACATTCTGGTGGAGGTTGGGGTGAAATTGTGTAATGTCTGTGGGTTGCTTTGAAATACTCCAGAAAGAAAACCAAAAGAGAAAAAAAAGATAACAGTAGATGAAGCAAGAGTGGCAAAATCTTGATAATTGTCATATCTGATAATAGGTATATAGCGTCGATTATGCTATTCTCTACTTTTGTGCATATATAAAATGTTCAAAATAAAAATTAAAAATGACAGTTATTAGGAAATTCCCTGGCAGTCCAGTGCTTAGGACTCTTCGCTCTCACTGCCAAGGGCCAGGGTTCAATCCCTGGTCGGGTAACTAAGATCCCACATGCCTCGTGGCATGGCGAAAAAAAAAAAAAAAAAAAAAAGACAGTTATTCGAATATATCATAGATGCATAGGGTAAAAAAAGCCAGCTGTACAAAAGGATGGTGAGTGGAGGGCAAGCCCAATTCCCCTCCCCAAGCTTCCTGCTTCCCCTCCCCAGGCCTCATTTATCCTCTGAGGGCTAAGCCCTCTTCCCAGCATCTTCTGTAGCCTTCCAGAGACTGATCCTGTGTATACAAGCCTATTAGTCGATTATTATTATTTAAAAGTAGATAACACATCCACATGGAACAAAATTCAAATGCACAAGAAGGTATGCAGTCACTGCATAACTTCATTTCCTGGAGGCAGCTAAAATCACTGGTTTCTTCCCTGTTTTTCAGAGACATTTAATGTACAGTTTACCCTTGAACATCGCGGGGGTTAGGGGTGCCCACCTCTGTGCAGTCAAAAATCTGCGTGTAATTTAATTTATAGCTGGCCCCTGGCGGTATCTCCCGTTTCTGCATCCCCAGATTCAACCAACCGTGAATCTTGTAGTATTGTAGTAAAAAAAATTGCGTATAAGTCGCCCCCTGCAGTTCAAACCTGTGTTATTCAAGGGTCAACTGTATTCTGTGCATGTATGTATATATAAGCAACCTTCCACATCCAGTTTCCACATCAGCTGATACCCACTGTACGTACAGCTGATACAGCTGTACTATTATATAAGGGACTTGAGCATCTGCAGATTTTGGTATCCATGGGCGTCCTGGAACCAATCCCCCAGTGGATATTGAGGGACTATATCTATACAGCTCCTAAAGTGCTAGAATATTAGAGACTGTCCTGGAATTTCCTCTCCTCCCTCCCGCCTTCCCTCCTTCTTTTTTACCTCAGCTGCAGTTGAGTAAATAATTTTCCTCCCTCATCATCAGTGCATGTGAGGCCTTTCTCTTGCATTGTTCTCTTTGTTTCATCTCCCCTTCATCGCATTCCTTTTTCTCATAGGCACCCGTGGTAGTGTGTTTGATCAGTGTTCTTGCGTAACGCACATATCCTCATTTTTAAAAACTATGGTTATTTTTCTGTGTATGAGTGTTGTTACTTTACATCAATGGTGTTGTATGGCTAATCCAGCTCTATTAGTTTATCACAGGATACTGTGTTTTCAAGCTCGCGCCACATCTTTGCACGTGCACCTGGACTGTTGGGTGTACCTGTTGGATGGGATTCTGTGGTTGGAATCCATGTGACTTATCTATTCCCCTAGAGACAGATGCCGAGGCTGGCTCCAGTGCCCACTGTCACAGACTACGCTGCCCTGACCGTCTTTGTCCATGTCCACTCCTGGAGTTTGCTCCCAGCTCTAGAGATCATTTTCCATCAGCCCACGTACATCTGCCTCGTGTTTTAAAATAGCTGTATGTCATTTCCAGTTTCTAGATGTTCCAGAGTTTATCTAGCCAATCATCTCTCTGTCCACGGACTTTTCGGCTGTTTCCAATCTTTCACCATTGCAAACGAGGAATAACGTCGCACAGTTGTCAATCTGTCCGTGTGCAGGCACACCTCTAGGCTAACTTCCTAGAAATGGAATTGCTGAGGCGAAGAGTCGGCATTTGTCATGTGGATAGATACTGTCAAAAAGTGTGAGACCGCCCCTTTCCTATCCCTCTTCCTTTTTTTTCCTATCCCTCTTCTGGCACTAAGGTTCTTTGAGGCTCAGAGAGGCGGGTGACCTGGCTGGGATAACACAGCCAGTGAGTTTTGGCACCGAGACTAGAGCTCAGGAGGCTGAGCCTGTGCCAGTGATCTTTCCAAGGCACTTCGTTGGCTCCTGTGTGTCCCAAGCTTCGGGGAGTCTGGGATCTTCCCTGTAAGTCTGGGAGGTCTTGGCCTCTGCTGGAATGTTGTTGGTAAGCAAGCACTCCTCGCTGCCCACCCCTCTGGTGAGGGGTCAGCCCAGGAGCTCTGTTCCTGGGGACCAGGAACTTGCCATCTGAAGGCTTTGGAAGGAGCTGTCAGGCCTCTGTAGCTCCCTTGATCCCCACCCCTCCCCCTTTTCCCTTGCAGCATCTTCATAAATGGCGCTGTCAGAGTGAGACATCCTTGGGCGCCTGAGTAGTGTTGCTTAGATACAACTGGGCAACAGATCTGGGTTATTTAAGGGGGAAGGATAGTGGGAGGGAAGGGGTGACAGCCTGTTTATTCAGGGACGGATGGTCTTCCTGCTGCAGGGCTTGGCAGACCCCCTCTCAACACCCCCCATCCCACCCCGCCTCATTATTTTCAATGTCCAGGGCCTGGGGTTCTTCAGTGAGACCCAGCAGAAGGCCACTTGGAGCTCCCTTCTCATAGCAGTGGGGGCAGGGGATTCTCTGCACATTATGAGAGGGGAGGGAGAGGAGGGAGGAGGTGAGGGCAGACAGGGACCCCCTAGGAGGGGATCTTCTGATGATGCTAGCGGCCACAACTACTATTATGTTATTGAGCATCTTCTTGGACAGCTGTTTCTTAAGGGCTTTAAATTTGTTAGTTCATTTAATCTCAAAATCCTGTCAAAGTATGTGTGACTGTCCTCATTTTATAAGCACTTTTTAAAAATTTAATTTAACTTATTTTTTTGGCCAGGCTGTGTGGCATGTGGGATCTTAGTTCCCAGACTAGGAATCGAACCCACGTCCCTTGCAGTGGAAGCGCAGAGTCTCAATCACTGGACTGCCAGGGAGGTGCTAATCCTCATTTTATAGATGCGGAAACAGAGGCTCAGAGAAGCTCAGAAACTTGCCTGAGGTCATGTAGCTAAGAAGTGGCAGAAACTGAATTCAAACTCAGGTCCGTCTGATGCCAAAGCCGAAACAAATCGATGTACATCCCTGAGCTGGTAGGGCCCTCACAGGACATCCATTTCCACTCTGAGCTGACCTGGGAGGTGGTGTTGGTGTCCTCGTCACTGCCCTCCCAGCGCCCTGGTCCCCCCTCCACCCTGCAGGAAACACGTCTCTCTGAAAATTTACTGCTCTGCCTGCCTCACAGGTCTGGGAGCATCTAGGGCAGGGTGGGGTCTGCACCCTGAGACCTGGGTCAGGCACACAGTAGGTACTTAACATTGCTGCTTGGAGCTCAGATGCTTGAGCAGCTCACCTGAGACAGGGATCCTCACTCACTTCCCGACAGCCCTGCGGGGACCAGAAGACAGTGTCCTGCCTCTGAGCCTTCTCTGCTCTAACTGAACAGACCCAGACCCTTCAGCATTTCCTGGGGCTGGGCTCCAGATCTCCACCCTCTTGCTATCGTGCTGGGAGTCAGCACCCACGTTCCCCGGGCAGGTGTCGTCTGATCAGCGGGAGTCCACAGAGGCGCAGGTGGGGTGGTGAAGGCTGCTGGTATCTGTCCCTGTGCAGCTCAGGACACCCACCAGAAGGAATTTAACTCTTCAGTGGGCCAGCTCTTAGAGAGGACTGGTCAAACTGGGCTGGGCTGAATTGTAGGGTGGGGTGGGAGTAGGGAGCTGTGGCTTGGGAAATGGGGAGAGACATGCCAGGTGAGCTGTGCAGAGGAAGAAACCAATACGTGCGTGGATCCTGGGCTTGTGCTGTAATCAGCGTGTCCCCTCGTCATCCTCTGAACCCCAGTACAACCTTACACTTTGCGGAACTTTATCACGACCTGCCTTCAGTCACGCTTATCCATCGAATGGCGATGACGGTAAAGGCCACTCTGTGCTACATACTTTGAAGTCATCACCCCATTTAAGTCCCACAACCACCAGCTCAGGTAAGTGAGGTAAGTGTCTTGAGTTACCTGAGGCTCAGAGACCTCCACTGTTTCTAAAGTATCCCCACTTTTCTTTACCATTCTATTATTTTCTTCATTGCATGAATCACTCAGGAATGATGTTGCCTCTGTTATTATTTACTTGTTTATTGTATCCTTCGCCCCACCCTATAAAATGTCAGCCCCATAAAGGGACATTGCCCCATGAGGGAACTTGTCTGCCTCATTCACTGCTCAAGGCCTAGAACAGGGCTTGGAAGATAGAAGGGGCTCTGTAAATGTTTGTTGATTGACTGACTGACAATGAATGAATGAAATATCTGTTGACTGAATGAACCAGGATTCCTTCTCCCTTTTCTCTCTTCTTCTTCTGATGGAGGGCTCTCCTTGTAGTACTTGAGGAATGTTCTGGAGATAGAATCACCCTCCTCCCACATGTCCTGGGCACTCTTCAGTCAGGCATTGAGAAGTGCTGGGGGACGGGTAGGTGGGACGTCCCCTTGCCCTCGGGGACTTCATTGTTCTTCAAGGCATTTTCAAACTGCAAGTCACAGGTAAAATCAGTTCTGTGCACTGCAATCAGTAAAAACAGAAAGAAATAGGATAGGGGCTTCCCTGGTGGTGCAGTGGTTAAGAATCCGCCCGCCAATGCAGGGGACATGGGTTCGAGCCCTGGTCCAGGAAGATTCCACATGCCGTGGAGCAACTAAGCCCGTGTGCCACAACTACTGAGCCTGTGCGCCTAGAGCCCGTGCTCCACAACAAGAGAAGCCACCGTGATGAGAAGCCCGCACACCACAACAAAAAGTAGGCACCGCAACTAGAGAAAGCCCGCGTGCAGCAACGAAGACCCAACACAGACAAAAGAATAAAAATTAAAAATATATAAAAATAAATTTATTAAAAAAAAAGAAAGAAGTAGGATAGGACAGATTAGAAAGTATCAGAGTGCATCACATGCAGTAAGGCTAAGCATTTTTTTTGTGTGTGTATTTATGTCTCTGTGTAGCTGGCTGTCCCAAAGTAAAATATATATATATATATATATATATATATATATATATATATATATATAATATAGTTGATTTACAATATTGTGTTAGTTTCAGGCCGTGATAATATTGTGTTAATACAGCCAAGTGATTCAGCTAATATATAGTTTGCAGAGTCTATTCCATTATAGGTTATAAGATGTTGAATATAGTTCTCTGTGCTATGCAGTAATCCTTATTGCTTATCTATTTTATGTAGAGTAGTTTGAATCTGTTAAACCCATGTTCTTGATTTGTCTCTCCCTCCCTCCCCCTTTGGGAACCGTAAGTTTGTTTTCTATGTCTGTGATTCTGTTTCTTATATAGATTCATTTGAATCCTATTTCAGATTCCACATATAAGAGATATCATACAGTATTTGTCTTTCTCTGTCTGACTTCACTAAGTATAATATTCTCGAGGTCCATTCATGTTGCTGCAAGCGGCAATATTTCTTTTTTTATGGCTGAGTAACATTCCATTGTATAAATATACCACATCTTCTTAAGCCAAATGTCTGTTAATAGGCACTTTGGTGGTTTCCACGTCTTGGCTATTGTAAATAGTGCTGTTGTGCACATTGGGGTGTATGTATCTTTTTGAATTAGAGTTTTAATTTTTCCAGATATATACCCTAAAATATATTTCTTTTTTTTAAAATATTTAGTTATGGGACTTCCCTGGTGGCGCAGTGGTTAAGAATCTGCCTGCCAACACAGGGGACATGGGTTTGATCCCTGGTCTGAGAAGATCCCACATGCCGCGGAGCAGCTAAGCCCACGCGCCACTACTGAGCCTGTGCTCTAGAGCCTGCGAGCCACAACCACTGAGCCCATGCGCTGCAACTACTGAAGCCCAAGCGCCTAGAGACTGTGCTCCACAACATGAGAAGCCACCACAACGAGAAGCCCATGCACGCCGCAACTAGAGAAAAATCCCACACGCAGCAACGAAGACCCAACTCAGCCAAAAAATAAATACATAAATAAATAAAATGACTAAAAATTTTATTTATTTATTTATTTGGTTGTGTGGGGTCTTTGTCGCAGCAGGCGTGTTCCTTAGTTGCAGCTTGCGAGCTCCTTAGTTGTGGCATGCAAAGTCTTAGTTGTGGCATGCATGTGGGATCTAGTTCTCTGACCAGGGATCGAACCCGGGCCCTCGGCATTAGGAAGCGTGGAGTCTTATCCCCTGCACCACCAGGGAAGTTCCTAAAATGTATTTTTTAGTTTGAGTTTCGTCAAAAAAGTTTGAACCTAGTGTGTGAATTTGGGAGGTGGGAGATGCTATCCTTGGACCTAGACCCAAAGGAGGGCCAACCAATGAAATTAATGATCCAGCTGATAATTATAACGTCAGTTATTGAACATGTATTCTGTGCCAGGCAGGAGTGCTCAAGTACTAGGGCCCTGCACAGAGGTGAGGGGGAAGGAGTCGAGGGCAGACAGAGATCCTTTGAGCAGGGCAGACTGCCTAGAGGCGGTGGAGCC
The DNA here is from genome assembly GCF_003676395.1 of Aethalodelphis obliquidens. Lineage (NCBI taxonomy): Eukaryota > Metazoa > Chordata > Mammalia > Artiodactyla > Delphinidae > Aethalodelphis > Aethalodelphis obliquidens. Next base: position 14,113,805 of record NW_020837981.1, on the reverse strand, counting down.
TGAACTGAACTCAGCCTCGAAGAACCCCTCTGCCCCGGCAGGTTCAGGGCTGGGTGAGGGTGTGAGCTCAGGTGGCAATAATAGTAACAATAACAATAGCTTCGGTCAGTGAGCTCTGGCCAAGTGCCAGGCACTCTTTTAATCCTCCAGACATTTCCTGGAGGCATAAACTGCTCTTCATACCATTTTACGAATGAGGAAAAAAAGACTTGGAGAAATGTGGTGACTTTTAGGGTAAGGGTCACATAGTGGTAAAATTGCTGAGGTTAGATCCAGGGCAAGTTGGCCCTACTCAGAGCCCGTGTCTTTCAGCCCTGGGCTGCACACAGCAAGGCCTGACAAGCGAGGGCTGCTGGGTCCTGGTGGTGGGGTGGTGGGCCTGGAGGGGCAGACAGCCAGAACAGGACCCTGAGGCAGCTGGGGCAGGTGGGGACGGGTCTGTGTTGGGCCTCAGAGACCACCTGGCTCACAGGGAAGACTGCAGGCTCCAAGACACCCACCATGGAGGGCCCACGTGGGTCCCAGTCTTGGCAATAACGTGGCCACGGGAAGCAGCGCCAGATCGGCTTCCTGCCCTGATGTCTATTCCCCGGGCTCAGTGTCCCCCAGCCTGTGGTGGGCTTGGCGTGCAACGAGGAGCAGAGAAGAGCAGTGGAGCCTGTTTCCCATCTTTTGTCAAGTCTCATCTTTGCTGGTTTGAGCCCAGCTCCTCTGCCTTCCGGCGAGTCGTTTCCACCTGTCAGGAAATAATTCTTGGCCTGAGCGTTCCCACGAGGGAACCGGGGATTCACACAGCTTATGGTTCTTCGCAGGGATTGAACTTGGGACTTGCTTGCCTGGGCAGAGGGGGCTGTGGATGGCCACTGGCAATTCTCTTGGAAGCGTGAGTAATGGGGTGGTTCACTACCCTTTGCAGTAGCGGCTCGCCTGATTTTGGACGGTGGTTGGTGGGTTAGTTTGTGTGTGTGCTACACATGCCCACATATACACACATGCTCACTCCTACATCCACACTCACACCCACTAGACACTCGCACAAACATGCACACTCTCATTCACCTCTGCAAACATACATGAGCAACACAAGCACATATGTGTACTTACACGTGTTCACACACGAGCACACAGTTGTACTGCAGGGCCACCTGCGGGGCCCTGGCATTCTCTAGATGATAAGGTGGCGTCTCGGGTGCTTGTGCAACTGGGATGTGGGGTGGTGGCGGTAGTTCTGGTGGAGGTGCTGGGTCAGTAGGGGTGGGTCCTGAGCCCTCTAGTTTCTGAGATCCTGTTCGGGGACCGCTGATCCTTTCTCAGTGGCTTTTGGGCTTCTGCTCTGAGCTTACAGACTTCTTGGGGAGCTTCTGCGGCAGTTTGCGCTGAGAGAGTTGGCCCAATTGATTCTTCCGTTCTGCCTGGGGTTGGAGAGAGAGGGCAGAGTGCCTTCTTTGGGGTATACCTAGGGCTGCTGTGTCCCTTCCTTCGTCTCTTTCTCAACATTCAGTCCCCTTCCCCCTTCCAGGCCGCTGGGTCCGGTGCGGGGCAGGATCTGGTCCTGCAGGTTTTCTTGTGGTGGGGGGAACCCCCAGCATTTGCTGCTCTGAGCAAGGACTTGGCAGAACTTCAGGGGCTGGGGGCGGGCTGGTGAGGCCGGACGCTGTGATCTGGATGCCATCTGTACCCTGTCTCTGAGATACCTCTAAACCCCCAACCCTCTACTTCTGGGGTCTACCAGCTGAGCCCCGAGGCTGTCTGTTGGAGCCAGAAGGGCAGTGATCCTGGTTCTTCTGGGGACATCTCTGCCCTGGGCTTTTCTGCTTATTCAACAAGAACACCTACTGTGTGCATGGTGAACACGAATGAATGAATGAATGACCAATGTACCAGACACTGTGCTGGGGACCAAAAGACAGGTCAGACACGGACTTTTGTCCTCCAGGAGCTCAGTCTAGAGAGGCAGCTAGCCACAGATCCCAGGGAGGAAGAGTAGTGTGTGTGTGCATGTGTGCATGTGTGCATGTTTGTATATGTGTATATGTGTGTGCTCGAGCACAGTCTCAGTGCACATACGTACCCCCACCTTAGTCCTGGCTGCAAGGGGGCATTATCCTGGGTAATGCAGGATCATGAGGTTGCATTCCCAGTATCCTCAGTATGGCAGGGGCTTCAGCTGGGGAATCTGACATGGGGCGGAGTGGTTTATGAGGTTGTACAAAGAGGAGGAAGGAAGGGAGCAGTGCCCAAAGATGGTGCCTACCATGTGCCACATGCCCCGCCAAGGCATCCCATGCCCCAGCTTCCTGGCTTGTCAACACCTCTTTGAAGGAGGACAGGCCATATTCTGGCTGAGGCACTTGAATATCAGACAGGTTATGTCAGAGACCACACAGGCAGTAAACTACGAGCCAACGTGAGCCTAGCTCTACTGGTCTCTGAAGGTCAGGTCTGCTTCCCAGGGCCACTCCTGGGTCTTCTCCGCTCCTCTCCTCCTCGCACATCTTGGTTGTCACAGGAGGAGGCCTGGAGCTGAGGGCGAGTGTTCCCTGGGCCTCAGTTTCCTCATCCACTAAAAGAGGGATAATAAAAGTAGTTATCTCTTAGAATCAGCCAGTGAAGCACTTGAGACCTGGGTGCTGGAGACTTGGTAAGAGCACCACAGATAACAGCCATTCCGCTTGTCTTTATTTGTCCTTAGGGCTCCCATGGACTGCAGGGCCTGCCTGCCCCGCTGCTAGCCCAGCGCCTCTGGCCTGACTTTGGAGAGAGGCGAGGCCTGCGCTGCCTTCATCCTGGGGAGACTCGGACTTCACCGACTCCTGCTGCAGCCCTGATTGTGGGTGAGGCCGGTAGTGACAGGTGAGGAAGACCGATTTCCCCAGTGTGGAGCAGAGTGAAGGAAGAAGTGACTCACCAACCACAGCAAAGCCCATCTCCCCCAGAGGACACAGTGGCGAGAGAGCGAATGCACTTGGGTGAGTTTGGGGGCACGCGCCAGCGGAGGGCTGGCATGGGCTGCTGGGGCATCGGGGTGCGCCTGGTTGGGCTACCGTGCCCGGTCAGTGGGATCAGTGGGAGGCGGGGATAGGGCCCCTTGGGGGTGGGGATTGTACGTATCACTGTAGGGAGCCATGGGGTGGGGGCAGAGGGACCCCTCCCCTTCCAAAGTTTCTGCCTCATTCTTCCCTTTTCGCCTCTGGGGACTGAGGGTGTCTAGGGCTTGGGAGAAGCCCACGATTGAGTGGACAGTCTGCTTTTTTTTTTTTTTTTTTTTTTTTTTTTTTGCGGTACGCGGGCCTCTCACTGTTGTAACAGGCCTCTCCCGTTGCGGAGCACAGGCTCCGGACGCGCAGGCTCAGCGGCCATGGCTCACGGGCCCAGCCGCTCCGCGGCATGTGGGATCTTCCCGGACCGGGGCACGAACCCGCGTCCTCTGCGTCGGCAGGCGGACTCTCAACCACTGTGCCACCAGGGAAGCCCGGACAGTCTGCTTTTTAAGGGCTCAACCGTTGACTCCTGTGGTGGCTGAGGTCCAGAGAGGGCAATCGCCTATCTCAGGTTGCACAGCACAGCGAGGATTCTTCCGGTGCCCAGCTGCTTGTCTCGGTCCCGCCGAGGCTTGGCCTGGCTTTAAAAAGCAGAGAGCGGCGAGGGCCAGCCGATTTCCCGGGGAGCTGGAGTCTGGGAGGGGGTGTGGCGCCGAGAGCTTTTGCTTCTTTCTCCTGCCAGGGAGGCTGGATGTAGGCTTTGGGCTTCTTCCAGAACTAGACGAACTAACGACAGGGGAAGAGAAGCTGGCTTCCCAGGCCGTCTCCCCTGTCCCAAACTTTTCCTCGCAGGCGGAGGGTGGATGGGCGAAGGGAGGAAGCGGGGCCGGGAAAGGTGGGGCCAGCCGTTCCCTCCCCGCCAGGCTGCCGCGGCTCTGGAATGCCAATCGGGACGCTGCTTGGTGAGTGTGTCTTTAAATCCGAGCCCCCCGCCCCCTTGGCGGCTGGGGCCGGGGCTCGGGCTGGCAGGGCGGCGGCGGGCTCGGTGATTGGCGGCCTGGCCGGATCCGCCCCTCGGCTTGGGGGTCGTGGGGCACGCGGAGCGGCGCGGCGCGCTCGGGCTGGGGCGGGCAGTTCTCTTCGCCGGCGAGCGGGGCTCCTTCTCTCGTGGCCTCGCCTCGTCGCGCCCGCCCTGCCAGCCTCCGGAACTGCCTCTGCCCACGGATGGGCTGGGGAAGTTGGGAGGAGCCAGCCGGAGCCCGCGCCGGGCGCGACCCGCTGCTGCCTGACTCGGCGCCCGCCGTTCGGGCGCAGCGCGCCAGCCGCAGGAGCGCGGATGCCCCGGAGTCGCGGGCTGACAGGTACCGATGCGTCCGGACCCGGGCTGGCGAGGGAGGACTGATTCAGGAGTTCTCTGGGCACTCCCGGGCCGGGGCTTCTCCGACCACCCACTCCCCATCCCCCAGCTCGCACGCCTCCCTGGGCTCCGCGGAGAAGAGAGGTCCTGGGCCCCCACCCAGACCCGCGCGGGATCATTGCCTGGGAGAGAAGCGGAACCTCACATATTAAACAGTGAGGAGTTACTGAGTCGTTTTGTCTGTCCGGCTCTGGGCTACCGACTTCCTCGAGGAGGTTTCCCTCGGACTGGGGTAGATGTGAGCTGGCGACACCTCCACTCGTAATGGCTAGGCCTGGGGCAAGGCCCAAGTGCTGGGCTTCCTGTGCAGCTGCGGCGAGGCAGGACGCTTCATGATCCACACCTGGGGTCCCTGGGCTCGTCTTTAGGGGCTTGAGGCCCATGGCACCGGGAAGAGTCTAGAGAACCCAGTGGGTGCAAGCTTCGATGCTGGGCCTCATCTGGTCCTTTTCTCCTGTAGGCCTGGGTCTCCGAGGGGAGCCCCCTTTTCATCTTCAGTGGTTTTTCCTGAAGGGGCAAGAGGCCTGTCAGAAAGCAGAGTGCAGTGTGCGGGAGACTGTTGCCCTGGACTTTCGAAAGTGGCCAGGGTGGTTGGAACCTGTTCTTATCTCTTGGGGAGTCAGAAATGGAAGGAAAGCTCCCTGACTTAGGGAAGCTTCTCAGCTTCCCTACTCTCTCGACCAGAATTCCAGGCACCGACTCCTTGGCTTCCTGCAGAGCAACCTGGACCCGTGACTGAGCGTTTCTTAAATGCCAGGGAGGGTGGGAGTGGTGGAAGGTGTTGGAGGGTTCTCCCCTTAGGTGGCTCAGCCCCACGGGGGGAGACAAGACATAAACACAAAGAAAGTTCGCTAAGGCACGGTTTCCATCCCAGTCCGGGACTAATAGTAATACTAGTGGAAATACCAAGAGCATACACATGATTAATTGCTGAGTGAGTGATACGGTCTGCAGTTGCTAGGGGAGCTGGGATGCAGTTCTCAGGCAGCCGTGCAAATATGTTTAAAATGTTCTGTCTCCATACCCACCCTTTGTGATTACCGTGCTAGTGGTTAGGCCCTCTCACCACTTCCATGGACAGGGCGCAGCTGGAGTGTGCCCCAGCCCCACTCCCAGGTGTTTTTTGTTTTTCTGCTGGTGGATTTCTGAAGAAGCACATTTGGTTTCTGGGGTCAGGCTAACCATAGGACTCTCCCAGCCTCCTTGGGGCTCTTGAGGTTTAGGGTCTAGATCCAGCCTTACAGGAGGAAGTCCTCTCTTCCTTTCGGAAGAACCTCTATCGCTGGGGGCTGGGGATGAGTTTGTCAGGCTGGAGGCCCTGAGCCAGACACTGTTTCCTGTGAGTGCAGACAGACAATCTTCCCCTCGCTGGCCATCGGGGGTTGGAGTTGGGGTGTTGGAGGTAGGCAGGCCTGGCAGGGCTGGTTTGAGGTGAGTGGTACCTAGGGCATCCTGAACTCACTTCTGAGGTTCTGCTTTGTCTAGGGCTCTGTCCTATCCCGCATCATCCCTGGCAAGTTTCTGTTTTCTGGAACACTTTGCAGAGGTGGCAGTGTGCTCGTGCCTGTGGCCTTGGGAGCTGTTCTGGGGGTGGGTGTTGCTGAACTCACTCTTTAACCCTTGGCCGGCACTGTGAGTACTTGGGTGAACACACCCACCTGCCTCCATACAGGTGGCACACACAGGGTCACCTGGGCACAGGTGGGGAATGCTGGCATGAGAAGAGATGTGCGTGCGTGCTCAGGTTCATAACTGTGTGGGCAAGGGCAGTGAGGAACTGGATACAGATGGACACGAAGGCAGTGGAGGTGGGCAAGCAACCCAAGGCACAGACACGTGCAGGGGCAGACAGTGTGAACACACAAGTGTGGACCACGCACAGGCCGCAGATACCCTATAGGTGGACCTACGCTATCATGGAGATTTGGCTGATGGAAGTGGACAGACATATGGGTGGGCTCACGGAAGCACAGACAGGGATGTGAGCTGACATTCACCAACGCGAGACATGGAGCCACATGGACGTGCCTTGAATCCTGGGCAGACATGGAGTTGGCTCTGGGCACCTGGGACACACACAGACACTTATACCTGCTGAGTCTTCCGGCAGCAGAGGGCAGAACACAGTCGGAGGTAGGTACCAAGATATAGTCCGAGGCAAGTGCTGCTCAGTTATCCCTGTGACTCTGCGTGGCAGCAGTGCCTGAAAGCTGACCTGTTTGGGGTGGAGGTGGTACAGGTGCTGTGTGGTGTGGCTTCATTTCTGGACTCCCGCTTTGGAATTTGAAGACCCCAAAGGGCTCAGTATCCTCTGTTTCACCCTGAGAGTTCTTTGACCTCCCTCCTCCCTAAGTTGCAGGGCTGGGTGCATGCCTTAAACACCATCAGGGACATCTCCCCTGGGTCTCCAGAGCTTCCTGAAGTGAGGTCGTGTGGTCAGGGTAGGGGAGGTACCTGGCTGGGGACTCTCCTTCTGAGCCCAAGCCTGAGGGTTTTTGGCAGGGAAGGGACAACCCCTGGGAAAGAGAAAGAGTAGATATGCAGTTGGGTCTTTGATGAGACCTTTGCTTTCTGGTATGGACTGCCCCTCCCCCAAACCCTTGGACAGGGAAGGCCCTCCTGCCCCCAATCTGGCTATGGCTCAACCTGGAGATTGGGAGATACAGCTCGACACTAACTCACCCTGTTACCTGGGCAAGTTACTTAATGTCTTAACTAACTCATCTTTAAAGTGAAACGTCTCGTCTTTAAAATGGTGCCAGTAACCCCTTGCCCTTGGGGCGTGGTGAGGGTTAAATGTGAGATAATCAGTGGAACGTGTGTGGCCCAGGGTCTGGCACAGAGCGAGCACTGTCAGTGGAGCCTTGGTGACCAGCCTTCCCCTGTGGCCAGGACTCTCCAGAGCTGCTTCAGCAGCCAGGTGCCTGGCCCTGGGAAGGAAGGCTAGCAGGCCAGGCACCTCTGGTTTGAAAGATGGAGGGCTTTGTCCTCACCTCCTGCCCACCAGTCGCTCCTTAGCCCTGTGGGACCTCTGCACGCCTGCAAGCAGGATGTATGAAGCTTGGGTCTGCCTCCTGCTGGGCCTCTGGGAGGGGAGCCAGTGGTTTGCTAAGAATAGCCCCAAATTATGGCTCTGCCTCCCAGCGGGCAGCCGTGCATCTTCCCAGCCCGGGCCAGGGGGCTTGCAGATGGGCCTTTTGTGTTTCCTGGAACTGGTGCTCAGCACCGGGATGAGCTTGGGAGCAGCAGGCCGGATCTGGGAGGAGGCCCTGCTGTTCTTCCTAGGTGTTTGGCTGGGACCTGGGGAAAGAGAAGGTCCGGGGAGAACTAGTCTTTAAAATCTCTGAGTTCCTCTTCCACTTAGAGCTTGTCCTGACAAGTGACCCATCTTCCTACCCCTCAACAGACCTGTAGCGATTAAGAATACCAGAGGCTTCCCTGGTGGCGCAGTGGTTGAGAGTCCGCCTGCCGATGCAGGGGACACGGGTTCGTGCCCCGGTCCGGGAAGATCCCACATGCCGCGGAGCGGCTGGGCCCGTGAGCCATGGCCACTGAGCCTGCGCGTCCGGAGCCTGTGCTCCGCAACAGGAGAGGCCACAACAGTGAGAGGCCCGCATACCGCAAAAAAAAACTAAAAAAGAATACCGGGCCCGGAACCAGACCACTATGGTCTGAATTTCGGCTTCTTCTCTTGCTAGCTGTATGGCACCAGACAATTCACTTAACCTCTCTGTGCCTGATTCCCTTGTGTAGCAGGATTAATAATAGTAACTCCCTTATGAGAATGTCACAAGGGTGAAAGGAGGTGGCACATGGAGAGCCCTTGGGGTAGTGTGTGGCTCATAGTAGGTGCTCAGTAAACATTAGGTGCTTCTTTTACCATGGTTCCGGTTAATCTCAGCAGAGAGAGAGACCTGTGAGGCCACAGAGGCCAGGCTGTTTGCACAGTGCCTCATGGTGGAAAGGCAACAGGATGGCTTCTTGGTTCCAATTCCTGGGCTTTCCTGCCCCCAGGTTCAGTATGAGGTGCAGGGAACCAAAGGTGAGTGAGACTCAGTCCCTGCCAGATGAGAGAGGCACATGTCTACCTTCTCCCACTGGTACCTTCCCAGGGCCTGTGCCAGCTGTGATTGGAGCCAGAGGGAGGGAAGGTCTTGCCTGGGGACGGGGTGGTACTTCAGGTGGGCTTTGAAGGATGGCCAAGAGTTTGCAAGGATGAGAAAGGCTTCCCAAGCAGAATGAGCAGCCCATGCAGAGATGTGACAGCTTGGCGTGTTTAGGGAACGTGAGAAGATCCACGGACCTGGGGTGGGACTCACGCTCAGCACTCCTGGCCTGTCAGGAGAGACCTTTCTGCGACCTGCTGTCCCTCCCACACTGGGCTCAGAGGTAGCCCTGGTGTGCCTCTTAGGACATAAGCTAGAGGTCCCCCGGAATTCTGACCTCCCCCTTTCCTTTAAAGAATCACATTCACTGTCCCCCCATTCTCCAGGGGACCTTCCCACCCTCTTATAAATGCCTGCCAGCCCTTCCTGGGACCCCTCATTATTGAGCTGGGGACTCCAGACTGCTCTCACCCCAGCATCAACATGCCTGTTTTTGCTCTTAGCTGAGATGCCTATAGGTTAACAGGTCCCCTTCCTCAGGAATGAACTGAAGCCTTTGAAACCTCTCCTAAGGAGTGAATGTCTAATAGTAGAATTAGAAGGTGTTTTATTTCCTGTAACTGACATGTGGACTGGCTTTAGCTCTGAAGGATGCCCCTGCTTGGGCTGGAGCTGGGGCACACTGATGAGGGAGAGACATGGGGCATCTGGGGTTACCTCCATGCCCATGGCAGGCAGTAGAAAGCATCTTGGAACTGGGTGTGCCGCTCCTGACCCTGCAGGCTCCCAGGGAGCAGGGCTTTCAGAAATTCCAGGAGGAGGGAGGGTGTGGTGCTGGGACAGCTGTGGGTGCACGGCTTGGCTTCTCTCCCTCGCCCATGAGAAACAGCCCCACTGCCAAGAGGCTGGGTCGGGGGCATGTCGGGGGGCGGGGGAGGAGAGAAGTGAGTGCCCTCAGGTGACCTTGGGCTTTGCCGGACTCTGCATCGTGCTGAGCCCCAGGCTCTGCCTATCTGCAGGCGGTGTGTCTTCTGTCCTGGCCCTCCCCAGAGTGGAGGACCGGGACACTGGGCGTTTTTGAAGATTCTGATTAGAAAGCACAGAGGGGAACTTCTCCCCTTTTCCTTTTCCTTTTCTTGGAACTGCAGACCCCAGAAAGGAGTTCACCCCTCTTCTGCCAGTCACAAAGTGGCTGGTGGACGTGTCCACTTTGACTGCTGCCCTCTAGTTACTGAGTCCTTCTCCTGGGTCCCTGACGTTGGTGCCGACCCCTCAACTCCCCAGGGCCCTGACTGGCAGGACCTAGAAGACCTCATCCACCCCGGATATGATCGGAACCCTGCCCACCCCCATCCTTGCTTCAGCCTTCGTTAGACCACCCGCTTGTGGTGCTCACTCCCTGCCCCCGTGGCAGCCCTGTCTGTTGGTGGAGCTCGCAGACTTTGGGAGTCTCCTGCAGGTGCTGTGCTGGCTTGCTCCGGCCTGTTGGGAAGCTCTGGTTTTCAAATACCCCAGAGCCAAGGGCCTCTCTGGAGATCGGCCGCGGTGCCGCAGAGCCTTCCGGGGAAGTACAGAGCAGGTCTCTCTCTTCTGCTGGGTGTAGATGCTCTGAACTGGGTCTGAGGCATCGGTGGATAAGCCCGGGACCGGCAGTTGACTGCTTCCTCTGAGCCCAGTTTTCTCATCTGCAAAATGGGCGTAATATATTTTTACGTCTACTTAAAATTAAAAAAAAAAAAACTGAGGTGAAAGTCACTTGACGTAAAATTGACCATGTTGAAGTACACAGTCGAGTGGCATTGAGTACATTCGCAGTGTTGTGGGACCACCACTTCCATCAAGTTCCAAAACATTTTCATCACCCCAAAGGAAGACCCCTTTCTCATTAAGTACTGACTCCATTCCTTCTACCTCACTTAGAAAGGAAGTTTTATTGAGGTACACATACCATAACAGTCACCCAGCCTAGGGGGCAGCTGGCTGAGTGTCGGTGAAGGTCATGGGCGTGCAGCCCCACTCCAGTAGAGTGTGTGAACGCTTCCATCACCCAGAAGCTTTCCTGGGGCTCCCCTGCCGTCAGTAGCCACTCCCATGCCTGGTCCCAGGCCGCTTATCTCCTGCCACTCTGGTTTTGCTTTTTTCTAGATTTTCACATAAGTAGACTCAGGTAGATAATAGGTATATTTTATTTCTGCCTATTCTACTAAGCGTAATGTTCTCGAGTCTCGTCCACGTTGTCCTGTGTTCCAGGAGTGCCTTCCTTTTTCATCCCAATGTGTGCGGGCAGCATAGCTTGTTTACCGAGTTTCCAGTTGATGGATGTCTACCCTGCTTTTGAAAATGTTTTCAGCTAAAAGAAAATTAAGTAGTTATCTTTATGAAGGATTCAGGTAGTAGCTTCAGAGAGAGAGAGAGAAAGTAAAATCTGAAAGCCACTTCCCCCTCCTGACTGACTCTCTTCCCCCGAGGCATCCCTCTCAGCAATTTGTGAATATCCCACCGTCTTCTTTCCTGTGCCTCTGTGTGAGTTTGTATAGTTTTGATTTGGGGATATAGATGGGATGGCACTTGGGCCACGGTTCTGGGGCCCGCTTCTTCACTTAGCCCTTGGTCTTGGGGGTGTTCCCAGCACAGCCATCTGAGTTCTCCGTGTTCCCTGGGAGCCAGCCCTGAGCTGAGGGCCCAGAGGTGGGGGCCTGGGCCAGATGAACAGGTGTCCACTCCCTCCCCCTCCTCCGGCTCCGAGCTGGGGCTCAGTGAACCTTTGGGGAGACAGAAGGCGGCTTCCTGGAGGTGGTCAGTTCCAAGAGGTTTGTGGAGGGAGGGAGGCATTGGGACAAAAGGAGTCCGTCTGTCAGGGGTGGACGTGCACTCCTGCTGGCTTCACCAGCGCCTCCCACCCAGCAGCTGCCGGCAGGGGCTTCCTCTTCCTGTCTCTGTAAAGTGCCGCTGGAAGGAATAGGCCCAAGGAGAGGGAGATTTGCTGGGTCGACAGAAGATGGGCCCTTGAGGCCTCCCTTCTTGTTGCCGCGGAGTTGCCCCTTGCTGAGGCTGGAGGCAAGCAGCGTGCTTGGATAGGGACCCTGTCCTGCGGGCAGGCTGTGCTGGGCGAGTGTGGGTGAAGGGTGGGGATGTCGGCTGCCTCCCCTGGATGGGGACTGCCTGTGCTCAGATGTGCTGGCTCCTGGCTCTACGCCATCCCCAGCCAGCTGGGTCACTGAGGTGCTGAATCTTTATTGTCATGCTTCTTTCCTTGAGGCTGCCTCTGATGTATACTGAATCACATTCCCTGCATACTTACTGACATTGGTTGTTTTCATTGTTTTTAAGTTTTTCCGAATTTAATAATTCAAATAGTGCCTTAATGCTGTTGTATGAAGTGGATTCCAAGAGATAGGAATCCCGTGTTGTGGTGTCTGAGGGCAGCCACCTGCTCACCCAGGGTGGGCTTGGCTTGTGACTTAGGGTTTCATCTTAGCCTCTGTCTCCTGAGCCCTTGGCCACAGTGTAGGGGGAGGAAGAGTAGAGTAGGCCTGGAAGGGAAGCGGTGAATAGGTGGGTTTGTTGATTTCCCTGTGATTTTCCAGCGTAATGCAGCTCAAACCTGGGTAATAGGTCGACCCATCCCCCCCTTTTAAAAATAGCTTTATTGAGGTTTAACTCACAAGCCATACAGTTCAGTGATGTAAAGTGTACAGTTCAATAGCTTTTAGTGTATTCAAAGAGTTGTACATCTGTCACTATAGTCTAATTTTACAACATTTTCATTAAACCAGAAAAATACCCTGTAGTCATTAGTCATCAGTCCTCACCCCACAAGTCTACTTTCTGTCTCTATAGATTTGCTTGTTCTGGACATTTCATATGAATGGAATCATAAGTATGTCTGGACTCCCTGTTAAAGGAAAGAAAAAGCCTCACCTGTTGACTTAAATTTTCTTATTAGAATATAACTTAAATGTACAAATATAAAACTAGGTGTAAGTGCCTCAGACTTACATAGTTTTTTTTTTTTTGCGGTACGCGGGCCTCTCACTGTTGTGGCCTCTCTCGTTGCGGAGCACAGGCTCTGGACGCGCAGGCTCAGCGGCCATGGCTCACGGGCCCAGCCGCTCCGCGGCATGTGGGATCTTCCCGGACCGGGGCACGAACCCATGTCCCCTGCCTCAGCAGGCGGACTCTCAACCACTGCGCCACCAGGGAAGCCCAACTTACATAGTTTTTACATAAGTATAAAGCAAACATGAAATAAAGCCAGAATAAAACTAATAAAACCAGAAAGCCGGCCCATTTCAAATGAGCAATGTTAATTTAATTGGAAGGATGTGAACTGAAATGAAATTGCCGTCGTTGGGTTGATAGCAGAGAGCTGGCCCCTTCTGTTTCCCCTGCTTCTGTCACTTGTGCCTGCTGGGCTGGCTGGTTTGGGGTGATTCTGATTACAGTTGTCCCTCGGCAGCATCCTGGGTGGGGGGATTGGTTTCAGGACCCTCACGGATTCCAAAGTCAAGATGCTCAAGTCCCTTATATAAAAAACGGCACAGTATTTGCATATAACCTATACACATCCTCCCCTATCTTTTAAATCATCTCTAGATTACTTATAATACCTAGTATAATGTAAATGTTATGTTGATAGTTGTAAATACAATGTAAATGCTATGTAAATAGTTGCCAGCACACAGCAAATTCAAGTTTTGCTTTTTGGAACTTTCTGGAATTTTTTTTTTTTTCCAAATTTTTTCAATCTGAGGTTGGTTTAATCCGAGGATTACAGAACCCAAAGATGTGGCTGGCCGACTGTACCCACATTTGAGCCTGAACTGCCAATGAGTAATCCCCAAATGGCTGTTTTAATAGTACACCACTTGATAACCTGGAAAGCTGGCTCATTTGATCAAAGATACGGGTGTAATCATGGCGTTATTGAAATCTACATATAGTGGCTGTTAAGCCCACTTCTCGTGGGAATCCGGAATTTGGCACAGAGATGGGCTTTGCTCTATTCACGTGGATGCTCTCAACATGAACACAGTCCTGACCGCTAAGAGATTGGGCCTTTGAACTGGGCACATCCAGGCTGCCATGGGCTACAGGGTGGCTCAGTTCTCCACCCCACCCCCTTCTCTTCTTTGAAGCACAACCTTTGTTTGTGTTGTGCGCAGTGATGTCATTTGGCCTTCACAAAGAAGGAACTGAATCATAAACACAGGAGCAGGCCGGAGCCCCAAAGTGCACAGCAGCACTCGCTTGTGAGATGGTCATTTGGATGTCCCAGGGCATGCTCTCATTACTTTAAAAAATTTTTTTATTATTATTTTTTATTTTTTAACATTTTTATTGGAGACTTTTTTAAAATTGAGGTGAAATTCATATAACATAAAATTAACTGTTTCAAAGTGTGCAATTCAGTGGTATTTAGCACATTCACAAAATTGTGCAACCATCACGTCTACCTAATTCCAAAACACGGAAAAAATTTTTATTTTATTGTGGTAAGAACACTTAACATGAGAACTACCCTCTTAACAAATTTTTTTTTTTTTTTTTTTTTTTTTTTTTGCGGTACGCGGGCCTCACACTGTTGTGGCCTCTCCCGTTGCAGAGCACAGGCTCCGACGCGCAGGCTCAGCGGCCATGGCTCACAGGCCCAGCCGCTCCGCGGCATGTGGGATCTTCCCGGACCAGGGCACGAACCCGTGTCCCCTGCATCGGCAGGCGGACTCTCAACCACTGCGCCACCAGGGAAGCCCATAATATCTTATTTTTGACTATAAGGACAATGCTGTACAGCAGATCTCTAGAGCTGATTCACCTTGCTTAACCGAAACTTTGTGCCTGTTGATTAGTAACTCCCCATTTCTCCCTTCGCCCAGCCCCTGGCAACCTCCATTCCATTTATGAATTTTGACTACTTTAGATCCCTCATGTAAGTGGAATCACGCAGTATTTGTCTTTCTGTGACTGGCTTATTTCACTTAGCGTAATGTCCTCAAGGTTCGTCCATGTGGTCGCATACTGCAGAATTTCCTTCTTTTTAAAGACTGAATAATATTCCATTGTGTGTATGTACCGCATTTTCTTTATCCATTCATCCATCGATGGACGTTTGGGTTGCTTCCCCCTCTTGGCTGTTGTGTCTCATGCTGTAGTGAACATGGGTACGCTAATACCTCTTTTGAGATCCTGATTTCAGTTCTTTTGGATAAATACCCAGAAGTGGGATTGCTGGATCATCTGGAAGTTCTATTTTTAATTTTTAGGAACCTGTGTGCAGTTTTCCACAGTGGCTGCACCATACTACGTTCCCACCAACAGCGTGCAAGGGTTCCAATTTGTCCACATCCTTGCCAACACTTGTCTTTTGTTTTTTTGATAATAGCCATCCTGACAGGTGTGAGGTGATACCTCATTGTGCTTTTGATCTGCATTTCCTTGATGATTAGTAATGTTCAGTATCCAAAACATACTCATCACCCCAAAGGAAACTCTGTATCTATAAAGCAGTCACTCCTGAGTCCCCCCTCTCCCCAGCCCCTGGCACCACTAATCTACGCTCTTGTCTCTGTGGATTTACCTCTTTTGGGTATTTCATAGAAATGGAATCATACGATACGTGACTTTTTGTGTCTGGGCTTCTTTCACTTGGTGTAATGTTAGCAAAGTTCGACTACATTGTAGTGTGTATCAGCGCTTCATTTCTTTTTGTGGCTGAATAATAATCCATTGTGTGACTATACCACGTTTTGTTTATCCATTTATCATTTGACGGACATTTGGATTGTTCCTACCTTTTGGCTGTTGTGACTAGAACATTCATGTACCTGTTTTCAGTTCTCTTGGGTGTGTACCTAGGAATGGAATTGCTGGGTCATATGATAATTCCATGTTTAACTGTTTGGGTTTGATATTCTGGAACTAGGTAATAGTGATGGTTGTACAACAATGTGAATGTATTAAATGCCACCGAATTGTATATTTTATAAGGGTGAACTTCATGGTTATGTGAATTAAATCCCAGTGGTGAGGGGGACAGGGGAGAGCTCACGGATCCCGAAGCAGACATCCTTGGAGTCTGGATCGAGTCATATGCTCAGCTCTGGGCAACCCAGAGTCCTCATCACCTCTTGCGATCCTGTGGCTTTCCTGGGTGGTGGGGACACTGGGCTTCAGCCCCATTGTCCCTGTTTGGGGTGGTAGGTGGGAGCTGTCTGCCTCCCAGCCT
The DNA here is from genome assembly GCF_003676395.1 of Aethalodelphis obliquidens. Lineage (NCBI taxonomy): Eukaryota > Metazoa > Chordata > Mammalia > Artiodactyla > Delphinidae > Aethalodelphis > Aethalodelphis obliquidens. Next base: position 14,098,076 of record NW_020837981.1, on the reverse strand, counting down.
TAAATCGCCCTGGCCCTTTCTGGCTTCTAAATGAGAGGTGCTCACTGTAGAACTCAGTGCCCTCAGTTTCTCCACCTGTGACGTGGGCCCGTGAGCAGCCAGCCGTGGCCGTGGCCCGGGCTCTGTGGGCAGCAAGGCCTGTAGTGGGTCAGACGTGTGGCAGGTCAGACCTCCGATGCCACCTTCTCCTCTCTGGCTTTCGTATTGCTGTCCAGAGGGAGCTGCACAGGCCTCAGGACCAGCTCCTCTTTCTTTTCAGGTCTCCAGGCCTGCTGCTTCCTTCTGAGCTTGCATGGAATGGAGACCCTGGCTGCCCTGTCTGTCTGCTCAGCCCTCACTGCACATCGCTTCCCCCTTTGTCCCATCTCAGTGAGTGGCAGCCCCGTCCCTTAGTTGTTCAGGCCAAACCTGAAGTCATCTGTAGTTCCTCTGTGTCTCTCACACCTCAGAAACGTGTCAGCAGGTCCTCTTGACTTACCTTCAAAATGGGTCCAGGACGAGCCATGCTGCGGGCCCAAGCCGCTAGCATCACTTGTGCGGTTGCGGAAGACTCCTAACAGGCTGTTGGCTTCCGTGCTCGGCCCCCGACAGCCTCTTCTAGCACAGCAGCAGGGTGACCTTGTTGGAATGTGAAGCCAGCCCAGGGCACTTCTCTGCCCCAAGCCCCCCCCAGTAGTTCCACATTTACCTACAGAGAAGGCCAGTGTCCTTACTGTGGCCTCCATCTAGTACCCACCCGCTCGCTCTCACCCTGCTCCAGCCAAACCGGCTGCCTCACGGCTCCTGCAAAACATGGGGAACACCCCACCTCAGGGCATTTGCACAACTGGTCCCTTGACCAGGGATGCTTTTCCTCCCCAGAGCCACATAGCTTGCCATGTAACTTCCTTCAGGTCTTTACTCAAATGTGAAGCCTCCCTTGGATACCCTACAATTCCGTGCCTCATCTCCATAACCCTTTTCTTATCAGTTATTACCTCCTGATATACCATATATTTTACTAATTTATATAGTTTATTTCTGTGTCTCCAGCTAGCATGTATGAGGCAGGAATTTTTATTCTGTACTGTTAGCTCCTAGAACAATGCCCTGCACATAGTAGATGCCCCAGAAACGTTTGTAGAAGGGCTGCATCAAGAGGGAGTGAATTGGGCCATTTTATAGATGAGGAAGCTGAGTCTCAAAAAGGTTCACTTGAACCTAGTCTCTTGACTCCCAGTGCCCTTTTGCTGAGCCATAGCTCCACTTCCTTCTCCCTGTGGCCCTGTGTCTAGGGACAGCCATGCTAAACCTCGTGGGTGTGAGGCTTCCCAGCTCCCCTTAGGAAGCTCCCTTTGTTAAAATGGTAACTACGGAGTTGGCATTCATGCAGGTGATGGGACAGCCTGCCCCGTTTGTTGAGTGCTCACTCTGTGCTAGGCGCTGGGCTCAGCAGCTTAGATGGATTTATTTAAACCTCGCCGTATCCCGAGGAGGAAGAGCTGTCATTTACCCCATTCTGTGAATTGGGTGTGGAGAGCTTTTGTGTGGAACCAGAGAGCTTTCATGTGGGCAAAAATGGAAAGGATCCATAACTTCTTGAACCAATGAGGATGTGTCTTAAGCAATTCTGGTTGCTGTAGGATGTGCTACAACCGTTTGGAAAAGTAACATGGCACTTAGTCACTCTAGTTTTAAAACGCACGTGCCTTTTCATCTAAGCAGTCCAAATTTTGGGGGCCTGTCCTAAAGAAGTCAGATTATCAGGACATAAGGCTTTGTGCACAGGGATTGAGTGGCCGTGCCCCAGAGACCACACTGTCTCCTTTCACTTCTGCGTTCTCCCCACGCAGGACCCTGGCGCGGGCTGTGTTCCTCTTCCTGGCCTGCTTTTCACGTGGCCCAAACCTTCCTCTTCTTTAGATGTCAGCGTAGGCCTTCCGTGACCATCATATCTACAATATAGACGGTCCCCAACTTACAGTGGTTCGACTTATGACTTTTTGATTTTAAGATGGCGTGAAAGAGACATGCAGTCAGTAGGAACCGTACTTGGAATTTTGCATTTGGATCGTTTCTTGGGCTAGTGATGTGCGGTGCGCTCCTCTCCCGTGATGCTGGGCAGCAGTAGCCACAGCTCTGTCAGCAACGCGGTCACAAGGGTAAACAACCGATAACACGTATAACCATTCTGCACCCATACAACCGTCCTTTTCACTTTTGGTATAGTATTCAATAAATTACATGAGGGATTCAACACTGTATTATAAAATAGGCTTCTTGTTAGATGATTTTGCCCAACCGTAGGCTAATGTAAGTGTTCTGAGAATGTTTAAGGTGGGCTGGCTAAGTTGTTCAGTAGGTGAGGTGTGTTAAATGCATTTTTGACTTGTGACATGTTCAGTTTATGGTGGGTTTATTAGGAGGCAACCCCGTCATAAGTTGAAGATCTGTATGTCCTTTTCCTACCTTCCTCATTTTCTATCTCAGCATCTCAGCCCTTGGGGCCCTCATCGCAGTGTATGCAATGTGTCACTATTGTATTTCTTTTTTTTTAAAATAAATTTATTTATTTTATTTTTGGCTGCCTTGGGTCTTTGTTGCTGCGTGTGGGCTTTCTCTAGTTGTGGCGAGTAGGGGCTACTCTTCGTTGCGGTGCACGGGTTTCTCATTGCTGTGGCTTCTCCTTGTGGAGCACGGGCTCTAGGCAGGCGGGCTTCAGTAGTTGTGGCACGTGGGCTCAGTAGTTGGAGCTCACGGGCTCTAGAGCGCAGGCTTAGTAGTTGTGGTGCACGGGCTTAGTTGCTCCGTGGCATGTGGGATCTTCCCGGATCAGGGCTCGAACCCGTGTCCCCTGCATTGGCAGGCGGATTCTTAACCACTGCGCCACCAGGGAAGCCCCACTATTGTATTTGTTTGTTGACTCCCTCCCTCTCTTCCTCTCTGTTGTGGGAATGTCTGCTCCCAGGTTCCTATCTGGTTGACATGGTTAATACTTAGTAGCTCTTTGTTGAATGAGTAGTGATACAATGAAATGACACACCACCATTTAACAGGGTTGGAGTTATATGTAATTAACTGGGAGGGGCTGTTTGTGTTGTCTTGCTAAGGAAAAAAAGCTTGTTGTAGAAGGAAGCTTAACAGGTGGGCTTGGAGGGGGATGGAACAGGCATAAACTTTTTCTTTATACATCCTTGTTTGACTTGTGGCATTAAGTACAAATTTCGTAATAAAAAATGTGGCCAACAGCAACAAAAAAAAATCACAGAAGAAAAGATCATATCCAGTCAGAGGGAGCATGAGGACTTGAACCCTGGTCCTTGTGACTCCCAGCCTGTGTTCTTACCCACCACCCAACACCTTCCATAACCTTTCCACATCCAGCTTCGCAGTGTCGCCTCACTGCAGCCCTCAGAGGAGGACAGAGTATGAGTTATTAGCTGTTTGTATTTTATTTTGTAAATTGAGGTAGAATTTTCAGACAGTAAACCAGGGCGTGGTTTGATGAATTGTTACAGGTATATCAGCTGTGTAACCCATACCCAGGTCAAGATATAGAACATTATCAGTGGGCTGGGAGATTCCCTGGGGTCTTTTCCCAGTCAGTTACCAGACTCCCCCATCCTCTCAAGTGGCTGTGCTGCTGAGTGCCTTTCAAGGATGAGTCTTGCCTGTTCTTGATTGGATGTGATTGGAACCATATGGTATGAGCTATTTTTATCTGGCTTCTTCTGGCTTCTTCCTCTCAACATGAACTCTGTGATTCATATGTGATGCTACAGCCTGTCTTTTTCATTGCTGTGTGGTATTCCATTGTGTGGATGTATCACTATGTGTGTGTGTGTGTGTGTGTGTATGTATGTGTGTATATATATATATATATATATTTATTTATTTTTCTCCCTATAGATGGACTTTTGCCTAGTTTCCAGTTTTGGGGGTATTATGAGAAAAGCTGCTGAACACTCTTGCCTGTGGACACAAACACTAACTTCTCTAGGATGTAGATCCAGGGGTGCTTGCTGGGTGCTGGGATAGAACCCAGGAGTAGATCCAGTGTGGATCCAGAAGGGGAAGTACTTGCTCAAGGTCACATGATGACTCATGGGCGAAATCAGCCTATCTACCCCACCCCCAAGCCCTCTCACCCTGCTCTTACCAACACTTTCCATCCCTGGCCTGCTTCTTCTCACCCCAGCCTTGTGGAGGGTCAGACCCCTCCTCGTACCCGAAAGAGCCTCACCGAGCGGCTTTGTCTGGGGCTGGCGCATGCCTGGCTGGGACCACCTTCTCTAGCAAGCCCTCCCAGGCCGCAGAGGCAGCCTCGTGTCTCTTTCCTCAGCTCCCTCCACTCAGTTCTGTGGCACCAGCTCCTCGGGAGGTGGTGCCTTTAGCTATTTACATACCTGTCCCACCTCTCCACCCTGAACTCTCCAAGGGTGGGGACAGAAAGGAATATGGGCGTTTTTTTTTTTATTGGAGTAAGATTGCTTTACAGTGTTGTGTTAGTTTCTGTACAATGAAGTGAATCAACTATATGTATACCTATATCTCCTCCCTCTTGGATCTCCCTCCCTCCCCCCATCTAGGTCATCACAGAGCACTGAGCTGAGCTCCCTGTGCTTATTGAGGTAAAATATACATACCATACAATTTACCCTTTTAACCATTTTTTTTTTTTTTTTTTGCGGTACGCGGGCCTCTCACTGTTGTAACAGGCCTCTCCCGTTGCGGAGCACAGGCTCCGGACGCGCAGGCTCAGCGGCCATGGCTCACGGGCCCATCCGCTCCGTGGCATGTGGGATCTTCCCGGACCGGAGCACGAACCCGTGTTCCCCTGCATCGGCAGGCGGACTCTCAACCACTGCGCCACCAGGGAAGCCCAACCATTTTAAATTGTACAACTAAGTGGCATTAAGTACATTCACATTGTTGTGCAACCATCACCACCATCCAGCTCCAGAACTTTAAAATTTTCCCAAACGGAAACTTTGTGCTTATTAAATGCTAACTCCCCATCACCCCCAGCCCCTGGTAATCCCCCTTCTTCTTTCTGTCTCCGTGAATTTGACTACTCTAGGTACCTCATATAAGTGGAATCATTGTGATTGTCCTTTTGTGTCTGGCTTATGCAAACGCTTAGCATAATGTCTTCAAGGTTCATCCAGGTCGTAGCATGTGTCAGAATTTCATTGCTTTTGAAGGCTGTAATTGTTCTTTGGAGTACATTTTAAAGGAACCTCAAATCTACAGGATTGAGTGAGGGGATCAACTTGTCTGTGGGAGTGGGAAATAAATAACATTTAGTCACATCTCCTAGGTGCCAGCCCTTCCCCTATGTTGTCTCATGTAATCCTCACCACCTCCTTATGAAGTAGGTACTAATATTACCCTCATTTTACCGATAAGGGTACTAGGCTCAGTAACTTGGCCAAGGTCACACAGCAAGTCATTGGTCAGCCAGGATTGGACGCTGGGTCTGCCTGCCTGCACAGCCTGTGATCCGAGTCGCCACTGCCACCCAGGGCAGTGCCCCGCTCATGCTGAGAGTCATTTCCTCGAATTCTTCTCATCAGCTGATTGGAGCTGAGTGTGGAGCCGATGGGTGCCAGCTGGCTCCGAGGAGACAAGGGCAGTGGCTCCTCCTCCCTGGCCCAGGTCCCCCTTCCTGGGCCGTGGTTTCTGTTGAAAGCCCCTTTGTGAAGCAGCCTCCTTGGGCCGGGCAGGGGTCTGCAGGGATGTGGGCCTCAGTGCCCCCCTACCCCCACCAGCACAGGCTGGCAGGGCGGGCAGCAGCAGGATGTCACTCTTGGCAGAACTTTCTCTGAACAAATAACTACCAGGAGTTTTGGGATTGAGAGGATAGATAAACAGGAAGAGGGAGAAGTTAGAAATATTTTTCTTTCCCTCCTGTGCCCTGGAGATTTCTCCCTGCTCTCCCCTTGGCCACTGGAGGTTTGAGGTGGTGGAGCGCTTTGCCTGTCAGAAACCGCCCTGAGGCCTGGGGAGCCGTGGCTGGCGAGTTTTAGGTTTTAGGGTTTCAGGCTTTGTTTTGCCTGATGGGCTGGGATAAGCCTGGGCGCTGGGGCCACAGAGGCTCCAGTTTGAATCTTGGCTCCGCTGTTTCTTTGCCGTGTGATCTAAACTAATTAATTCAGCCTCAGTGTGGGTCAGAATGGAGAAATAACGTACTGAATATTCATTGAATACTGGCTGTGGGTGCTCAAGTGGGCATATACAAGGATTATCATGTCGGTTAATCCTCACAGCCCTCAAAGGTGGGCAGGGTTTTTGTCTTTATTTGACAGCTGTTGAAACACAGAGAGGTTAAGTGTTTCTGTCAAGGTCACACAGCTGGTGGTGGTGGAGCTTGGGCTTGAACCTAGGCAGCTGTGTACTTAGTGCCCTTCTATTTTATCAGTTTGGCATCTGGCAGAGACCTTGGCACACTGGACTGTTGGTACTCTTAATTCCTTTCCCTTCTTTTTTACAGAGAAACCAAGTTTAGTTGGGGGTAATGTCATGGTGGGGTGAGGCCTGCTGAGCTCTGGGCCCCAGCAGTCCCAGAGCAATATTTAGCCCTTTCTGAGTTGGCTTCCCACAGGCTGCCTCCTCCATGCAGCCATCTTAGGTTGACACAGGGTGTTGTCATGACTCTCTCCAATTGCCCCGGCCTGGACAGCACATCTCACCCCACAGAGCAACATCCTAACTCTCTGACATGGTCCCCAAGGCACTTGGGGCTTAAACCAACCTTACCCCATCCTGTATTCTAGCCTCACAATGCCATAATAATAATACTTCCTAGGAGGCTTTGCACAGTACCAAGCATCTCTCTCTCTCTCTATGCTGTTCCCTCTGTTCAGAATGACTTTCTTTCTTTTTTTTTTAATTTATTTTATTTACTTTATTTATTTATTGGCTGTGTTGGGTCTTTGTTGCTGCGCACGGGCTTTCTCTTGTTGCGGTGAGCGGGGGCTACTCTTCGTTGTGGTGCGCAGGCTTCTCATTGCAGTGGCTTCTCTTGTTGCAGAGCACGGACTCTAGGGCGCATGGGCTTCAGTGGTTGTAGCACGTGGGCTCTAGAGCGCAGGCTCAGTAGTTGTGGTGCACGGGCTTGGTTGCTTCGCGGCATGTGGGATCTTCCTGGACCAGGGCTCGAACCCGTGTCCCCTGCATTGGCAGGCAGATTCTTAACCACTGCGCCACTAGGGAAGCCCCCAGAATGACTTTCTTGTCTGTCAAATGTTGCTCATCATACAAGGCCCAGCTCAGTGGCCTCCTCTTCCAGGAAAAGTTCAGTGGCCTCCTCTTCCAGGAAGCCTTCTTGGAGTTCCCAACCCTGAATTAGCATCTACCTCCTCTCTGCAGCTCAGGGTAATGGGAAAAGTCCTGGAGTTCCTGCCGTGTTGTCAGCCTCTCTAAGCCTCAGTTTCCTCATCTGTGGATTGGGGATCATTGGACGAGGGAGAGGAGAAAGCCTGGATTCTCAGGCCCTGGCCTGTGTAGACTTCGCCAGGGCTGGTGAAGCTTGGCCCCTTCAGGGTTAACTCCCTGCAATGCCAGGGCCGGAAGTGAGGAGGACAGAGTGTGAAATGAAGTCACTTCCCTGCCTGGGGGTCTGCCATGTGCCTGGCCTTCTGCAGTAAATCCTGTTTCCTCCTTGGCCACTGTGTGCCCACCCACTCCTGGCTCCCATGACCCTGAAGGTCACCAGCAGGTGGGGCTCCCCATGGAATGTTGGCCTGTCGTTCATCCGGCGAGGTCACTTCCTGTCTGGATAAGCTGGCCACCTTTCCTGCCACAGCCTTCCACATGCGGGTTTCATGGGAATCATGGGTGTGGGGTCCAAGGGAGGCTTCCCGAGGTCAAGTTCAATGCCCAGCTGACACCTTTTATTCTGGGGGCACTGGGGCCCAGGGAGGGCAGGGCGCTTCTCGAGGTCAGGCCTCTGGACCACACTGCAATTGTGGGGCCTCTGTGGGTGTCCCCCGGGGTCGCAGGCCTGTAGGGTAAGGTGAGGAGGTCATTCAGCCTCCCTGGGCCTCCTTTTCTTCTTCTGTGGAACCTGGGGCAGCCTGTGTGTCAGATCTGCCTCAAGAACTGAGCTGGTCAGCCCAGGACATCCTTGACCTCATTGAATCCTCACTTCACTGCAGGGACCCTGAGGCTCATAGAAGCTCAGGAACTGACCTGGGTCTCTGGTGGGGGGATGGTGCTGGGAGCCTACCCAGGCCTCTCTGACCCCAATGTCCTGGTTTATTCCCCCGGAAGGTATTTAGCTTTTCCTCAGTGGCAACTCAGGAACATCCCCACTCCTCTGCTCTTTTCCTGTGGGATCAGGGTCTCCTTGGGCTGTAAAGTTGATGTAGAACCCTGGTCCC